>NC_056744.1:288896810-289021427 GCF_019279795.1 Protopterus annectens
GATTGCAGATCTATACATGTAATCAATTTCAGGGAGGCCCAACCCTCCTTCGGAATATGTGTGTGTGTGTGTGTGTGTGTGTGTGTGTGTGTGTGTGTGTGTGTGTGTGTGTGTGTGTGTGTGTGTGTGTGTGTATATGTCTGTGTGAGTGAGTTTGAGTTGTTTTATGTTATTTGATCGAAAACTCATTTGACTGTTTCAGTGAACACAATTAACAGAAATCCCTTTTGACTGACTCATAATTGTAAGAAAATATTCTACACAACAAATATATTGTACAAAAAAGTCTTTTTGCAGGGAAGCAACCCTGCTGCACCTCCCAAGTGTGAGACTTTGACCCCCCCAAAACCCTTTTAGTTTTTATATATATATATATATATATATATATATATATATATATATATATATACATACTAACTCCACTGTCACACAACCATGTGGAAAAGAAAAAAAACATCAACCACAGTGAATCAGTGTTGGTGCACAAACACAGATATCTACAGATCTAGGGATATAACCTGATGGTGGCCATTACCAATCCACACATACTCTTATAATCTCATATCCCGAATAACTACTATGATTAGAAATGACACCATAATATACTGTCTATTGACCTCTATATTTTTCTGTCAACTGTGATTCAGTCAAATAATTTTACAGCCAATCATGTTCAACCATTTGTGATTCAGTCAAATGGGATTTTAATAAAATGACCACACACACACACACACACACACACACACACACACTTGTATATTTACATATACATACACACATTTAAATATATATAGTTGCAAAACTCCATACCTTTTCAACAGATCAGTGTTTACTAGACAAATAACACCAGAAAAAAATAGCACACTGGTAGTCTTGGGTTCTAGTCCCAAATGACAACCAATGCTATACTTTCACTTCTGTGATTCTAATATTGTTGTAAATGATTTTTGCTGAGTTTGTTTGAAGCCTTCTTCCCCCTCTTCCGATGCATACACACATAGTTGATATTAATTCAACATTTGTGTGTAATTAGTAATCAAGAAACAGCAGCAAGTGGCAAAATACAAACTTGTAAAAACAAAACACCACAGCCACTGAGCCCAAATAAATCCAAATCCAAGGGAAGAGCTGACAAAAGCTTAGTGTAGAAGGTTTATTCAATATAACGCAAACAGCACCACGTTTTCGTCTTCAACTTTATCAAAACAACATGTATTGTGAAAAACACTTATGCTTTATACTCCCCCTGTCAATTACAAATTCAAACTAACCAATCAGTATTCACAGTCATGCTAATTGCTTAAAAACTTGTTTAAATACATTGTTAAAAGGCTTGAACATAACCTTGGATGTTTGCTGTAAAATTAAATCTATGAAAACTTGCAGCCAATAAAATGTTTAAAACATGTACATACAATTTGAATTGTTATTAAAAAATGTAAAACATAATAAAACAAGTTAAAATAATGTTTCATGTTTGTGCATTGAATTTAATTCATTTTGTGATTTAAGCGCTGTCTAGTGGCTTTCCTTAATAACTGCACTTGCTGAAATTTTGTAACACAGGACTCAGAACACTATGTCAAAACAATTATAAGTCCCATTGCTTGATTGTTTTTAGATGATCAAAATGTCATCTTAATACGTTAGAATAGTGTTGTTTAAAGTTTGGCAGCTCTAAGTTTTAAAACAGGGGCTAAGGAAACCATATCATTGAGCCCTTTGTTTCTACCTGCGTCTAAAACAACCTGCCAAAACAGTTCACGGTACTCAATAAGGGTCTCCCCCATACCACCCCTAGGGTTTGTCGGTACCACTTCTAAAACAAAAAATAGATATCCAGTGGTTCCACATTTCAATGCATGCTTACACAATGCATTTTTTTCATTGTGTACTCTGATGTCGTAAACATGCTCATAAATTCTCTGCTTAAGTTTACGTTCGCTTTTCCCTATATAGAATGCCTCACATTTTTTGCAGGTGGCAATGTAAATTATTCCTTTGGTCTCACAATTCACAAAGGTGTTTAAATGGAGCTTTATATCCCTTGCCTTCAGGTAAAAACTGTCCCCGCAGTTTAAGTACATACAGTAACTGCATCTACCACATTTAAATACCCCTTTCTTTGGTTTGGTGTTCCTGTCTTTAGAACCATGTTCTAACATATTCTTGATAGTTTTACCTTTCCTATAGGTAAAAGTGAGTTCTTTATCAAAAATATAGTCAAGGTCAGACACTTCAGAAAAATTTTTCCATTCTTGAATGAAAAGCTTTCTAATACTTGTTGAGTATCCATCAAAAGTAGTAATAAGACCGGACCCATAATTTTTACCAGTCTCATAATCTTTTGTTTCTGATGGTTGCGTTGCAGTTTTACCTATTATTGGTGCAAAAGTACTTTGCCTTTTGAGGTTGACTTCATCAAAAATGTGGTTGAATAGCTCCAGTGGATAACCTCTGTTTTTGAACAAACCTCTGAGGTAGTGGACCTCCTCCAAGAAAACTCTGTCATCAGAAGTCATTCTGCTAACACGCACTAGCTGTCCCTTCACTATGCTTTTCTTTTGATGAAGAGGATGACAACTGGAGTAGTGCAGGTAAGAGTTACAAAATGTATCCTTTCTGTAAATCCTCGATGTAAAAGCACCTTCATCCCTGCCAATACAAACATCTAGGTATTTTAAATTATCCTGATCAAAATACTGTGTGAACTTCAAAAAACTGGTCGTGGTATTGACATAGTTGAAAAACTGACAAAAACTATTGTAATCACCTAACCAGAAAAAACATAGATCGTCCAAGAATCTGGTATATATAGCCCACTGTTGTCTAAAAGAAGACTCAAGAAGAAATTTTTGTTCCCAGTAGGCCATGATGATATTTGCATAGCTTGGCTTAATGTGCCCCCATGGCCACACCTTTTTCTTGTTTGAAATACTCACCCTGAAAGTATAGGAAGTTGTTCTTGAGTACAATTTCCATCAGGGTGAGTATATTCCTGAAGTCATTCTGTTCGAACTTGTGACTGTCTACTAACATTTCTTCAAACCAGTTTAAACCATCTTCATGTGGAATGCATCCAAACAAGTCCACCACGTCCATGGTACCAAAAGCCAAACCGTTGGAGTAGATTGAGGGTTGCAATTTCCTCAAAAAATCCCAGGAATCCTTGAGAATGTGATTCTTTCCTTCCAAAACAACTTTGACTTTTTGGTCAACAAATTTGGCCAGGGGTGCAGTCATAGAACCTTCAGCAGAAACAATAGGTCTTAAGGGTGGGTCTACACTGTCTTTATGTATCTTAGGAATACCGAAAATACAGGGTATTTTAGGTTTCTCCACATTGAGGTACTTGTATGTGTCACTGTCGATAGATCCATCCATTAACATACCATATAGGGTTGAATGAATTTTCCTATAGGCTATGTTGATTTCGTTAATAGAAACCCTGGAGTATTTTTCTGTGTCATTGAGAAGGTTCATCATTTTGCCTTCATATGTAATGGAGTCCATAACTACTGCTCCGCCACCTTTGTCTGGTTTCATCACTCTCAGACTGTGGTTATTGGTGATGTCCAGTAGTGTAGCCATTTCTGCTGAAGTTAAATTGGAGTGTATGTATTTGCCTGCAACCAAGGTTCTAATTTCTTTTTCTACCTTGAGTTCAAAATTTCTTAGTTGAGGGTGTGTGGGCGGGTTGAAAGTACTTCTGCGTCTTAAATTAAGTGAATCAGGATTCTCTGTATTTCCCTTAAAAAATAGCTCCAAATTCTTTTTCCTTATAAACAACTTAATGTCAACTAACAACCTAAAAAGGTCAGTTTTCTGCTTGGGAATAAAGGTAAAACCTTTAGAGAACAGGTCGAACCAAGTCCGGTCAATTCTAACATTAGAGTAATTAAATATGTTGAAATCATTGTAGGTCCAGGTGGACATAACCCTGGTGACTGAATCAGTTAGTGCCAGTCCTGATTTCTCTGCCGTGGTGGCCTCCACCCCCTGCCCCTGTAGTTTTTTGGATTGTATACAACCCTCTCTTGGTTCATTAGCCTTTCGTACCTCCTTAGGGGGGGGGGGGGGAACCATTGTCATCGTTGACCTGTTCAATATCACCCTCCTTGGTCCATTCCTGTTCATCAGTATGTTCTCTAACCCAGTTACCATAACCAATTCTGGGTGTGGTTTTAGGCTTGGGGTAATGTGTTTCATTTTTATATTCTTCTGTATCCCTCCTAATTTTCCTTATTTTTCTATCTTGTACTTCCTTACATCTAGATTCAACATCCTTAAGTAAATTGTGATATTTAAGCCTTTCTGTTTCAACGGTGTACATTAAATCACCAAGTATTGCTTTGTTAATATTGTCTATGTCCTGAAACAACTTTTCCATTAACATTTCATTATTCTTAATAATGGCATTCATTATCTCAAAACCACATCTATCAAAAATAGTTTAAACAATTTAAACTTTAAACAACACTATTCTAATGTATTAAGATGACATTTTGATCATCTGAAAACAATCAAGCAATGGGACTTATAATTGTTTTGACATAGTGTTCCGAGTCCTGTGTTACAAAATTTCAGCAAGTGTAGTTATTAAGGAAAGCCACTAGACAGCGCTTAAATCACAAAATTAATTAAATTCAATGCACAAACATGAAACATTATTTTAACTTGTTTTATTATGTTTTACATTTTTTAATAACAATTCAAATTGTATGTACATGTTTTAAACATTTTATTGGCTGCAAGTTTTCATAGATTTAATTTAACAGCAAACATCCAAGGTTATGTTCAAGCCTTTTAACAATGTATTTAAACAAGTTTTTAAGCAATTAGCATGACTGTGAATACTGATTGGTTAGTTTGAATTTGTAATTGACAGGGGGAGTATAAAGCATAAGTGTTTTTCACAATACATGTTGCTTTGATAAAGTTGAAGACGAAAACATGGTGCTGTTTGCGTTATATTGAATAAACCTTCTACACTAAGCTTTTGTCAGCTATTCCCTTGGATTTGGATTTATTTGGGCTCAGTGGCTGTGGTGTTTTGTGTGTAATTAGTCATCTCTAGAAAAGTAGCCTAGACAGAAGTGGCATAGGAGAGACATGACTTGAAAGAAAAGAACCAATCACTATATTTTGCTTTATACTTTTCTCTTCATGGCATTTCAGAGTATGCATACTATTAGCGTTAATTAGTAGTATTACAAAAAAGCCATAAATAGGTCAATGCTAGCCAAAAATCTGTGATTTGAACCATAAAATCAAAGTGTTCAGCCAACTTAGCTGTACTACACAAAACTCACATAACAACATTGTTTAAGAACATTAATTCTAGTTTGCAGACATGAATTGGCATATAATAAGTAAACAACCAGATATGTGAGTGAGGTTCAAGGCATTTGGTAAACCATCTTAGAGATTCTGATGTCACAAAATATCCCTTTTGTGACAAAACATTACTCAGTCTGCAGTACACCACTGTACTTAATAAAAGCTACAACCATTTGACAGTGTCACTGTCATCTAAGTGACGGTTCAGTTTTCATGAGAAAGGTATACCAGTATGTTTGTTTTGTATTTGTTTCATAGGAAAGATATCCACAAGCCGTATTATAATGATTAAAGTGCATCTTCTCTCCAATGGTTAGGGACTACATCTCAAAAAGTTAAAGCAGAATACTTTCAAGTAACAAGACTACTGTTTAGCTTTGGTTGATTTAAAATTTTCAAACGTTAGGATCTGGAGCCTTTTTTGTACACACTTGCAAATGTAGAATGCAATTCTTTCTAACATGTTTGTGCCAAACATTCCAATCATCATTCTCTGTGAGAGAAAAGTAAATACGATACTTTTGGTGCATTTTGCTGCTGGTAATTCCAGACAGCGGGCAGTATTCATAAACAAGAAGTAATCTGTAAAAACTAAATGAAAACTCCAGCCAAACTGGAGCTTCCAATGAGTGACCTCTGAAACCTGTTGAATCAGAGGCCCATGAGATATATGCAAATGACCCTTATGAACACCAGATGTTTCAGCGAATTGGCGATTCTGAATGCCCATGACTTGTTTTGTAATTTTAATGGACAATTTCAGGCCAATAAAGCCAAACCCCACTAGCTGTGGATATGCATATTTCGGCCTAGTAGTAATATCAAGACTAACAATTGTTTTAGTAAATGGCATGTACAAAATAGCAATGAGGTTTGTAAACAGCTGAGAATGACCTTAGAAATACCTTACTAAAAGGATACAAGGCCTAAACAGCATGTTCTACATGAAACGACTCAACGCCCTGTCACTATACTTGGTATCCTGCAGAATGCTAAAAAGAGACCTGGCATATAAGGCATTCTCTCATCCATTACTGATGGCTTTACAGAACATCAGCAAGTCAAATGGCATCACAAATACTTGGTCTAGGGATCTAAACCTCTTCTGTAACATCAAAAGAACAATTTGGAAGAACAGGTATATTTCGCAGAGCAGAGGATACTGCTCCTATCATAGAGGCTCCCCATCCACATAAAACAAAGTTCACCCCATCCATATTTATGAACAACTTAGATTTATGGATAGAAAACAGAAAATTTATCCCAGGAGTGCCTCCTGTACTAATAATGGACAGCTTCTTAATCCTTTATCCCATGAATGCTCCCCTCAAATTCTCTATGGTATGATTCTGGTTATTCTCATTAGTGGTAATATATAGTTATCAGTCATGGGATGGGTAAGGCCAATCTAGATCCAAATGGGACAGGTTATTTCAAGCACAAAAAGAGAAAATGGCTAGCCTTAAAATGGCCTACAAGGGCAGCTAGCTTAATACTTACCTGTCAGTCGATGAACCTGAGAGTCAGCTGAGGCATCACTGAATAATATTATCAGAATATACATAACAGTAGGTAAATAATGTTAGCATGGAATATGAATCATGTAACACAGTCCATAACACACACCGGTTGTGCACAATGATAACAACAATCAGCATTTTAGAGGAATAGTTAGCAGCTATTTCACTAGATGCAAAGGTGAGAGTACAACGGAAAAAGAATAGATGGACGCCTATATATCATAGCTAACACTACAGCAGTGAATGTTGCCATTGCATCACATGTTTCAGATAACACAGTGAAGAGATGTCTCCATCCCAGGCAACATGTCTGGCCATGGGTCATGTGAACAACATACAGCAGGCAAAAGAAAGGTTTTTGCCTCTCAGTTGTGAAAGATTCTGTGCCTCCTGCAAGGATGTTATTGGTATTAGGAACCATGATTCAAGTAGACACCTTGTGTCATATTACAGGGTTTGGGGTTCCTATTGGAAGGGATGTTTAGGCCCGGGTCTATTGACCTCTATATTTTTCTGTCAACTGTGATTCAGTCAAATAATTTTACAGCCAATCATGTTCAACCATTTGTGATTCAGTCAAATGGGATTTTAATAAAATGACCACACACACACACACACTTGTATATTTACATATACATGCACACACATAAATATATATAGTTGCAAAACTCCATACCTTTTCAACAGATCAGTGTTTACTAGACAAATAACACCAGAAAAAATAGCACACTGGTAGTCTTGGGTTCAAGTCCCAAATGACAGCCATTGCTATACTTTCACTTCTGTGATTCTAATATTGTTGTAAATGATTTTTGCTGAGTTTGTTTGAAGCCTTCTTCCCCCTCTTCCGATGCATACACATATAGTTGATGTTAATTCAACATTTGTGTGTAATTAGTCATCTCTAGAAAAGTAGCCTAGACAGAAGTGGCATAGGAGAGACATGACTTAAAAGAAAAGAACCAATCACTGTATTTTGCTTTATACTTTGCTCTTCATGGCATTTCAGAGTATGCATACTATTAGCTTTAATTAGTAGTATTACAAAGAAGCCATAAATAGGTCAATGCTAGCCAAAAATCTATGATTTGAACCATAAAATCAAAGTGTTCAGCCAACTATGCTGTACTACACAAAACTCACATAACAACATTGTTTAAGAACATTAATTCTAGTTTGCAGACATGAATTGGCATATAATAAGTAAACAACCAGATATGTGAGTGAGGTTCAAGGCATTTGGTAAACCATCTTAGAGATTCTGATGTCGCAAAATATCCCTTTTGTGACAAAACATCACTCAGTCTGCAGTACTGTACTTACTAAAAGCTACAACCATTTGACAGTGTCACTGTCATCTAAGTGACGGTTCAGTTTTCATGAGTAAGGTATACCAGTATGTTTGTTTTGTATTTGTTTCATAGGAAAGATATCCACAAGCCATATTATAATGATTAAAGTGCATCTTCTCTCCAATGGTTAGGGACTACAGCTCAAAAAGTTAAAGCAGAATATTTTCAAGTAACAAGACTACTGTTTAGCTTTGGTTGATTTAAAATTTTCAAACGTTAGGATCTGGAGCCTTTTCTGTACACACTTGCAAATGTAGAATGCAATTCTTTCTAACATGTTTGTGCCAAACATTCCAATCATCATTCTCCGTGAGAGAAAAGTAAATACAATACTTTTGGTGCATTTTGCTGCTGGTAATTCTAGACAGCGGGTAGTATTCATAAACAAGAAGTAATCTGTAAAAACTAACTTCCAATGAGTGACCTCTGAGACCTGTTGAATCAGAGGCCCATGAGATATATGCAAATGACCCTTATGAACACCAGGTGTTTCAGCGAATTGGCGATTCTGAATGCCCATAACTTGTTTTGTCATTTTAATGGACAATTTCAGGCCAATAAAGCCAAACCCCACTAGCTGTGGATATGCATATTTCGGCCTAGTAGTAATATCAAGACTAACAATTGTTTTAGTAAATGGCATGTACAAAATAGCAATGAGGTTTGTAAACAGCTGAGAATGACCTTAGAAATACCTTACTAAAAGGATACAAGGCCTAAACAGCATGTTCTACATGAAACGACTCAACGCCCTGTCACTATACTTGGTATCCTGCAGAATGCTAAAAAGAGACCTGGCATATAAGGCATTCTCTCATCCATTACTGATGGCTTTACTGAACATCAGCAAGTCAAATGGCATCACAAATACTTGGTCTAGGGATCTAAACCTCTTCTGTAACATCAAAAGAACAATTTGGAAGAACAGGTATATTTCGCAGAGCAGAGGATACTGCTCATATCAAAGAGGCTCCCCATCCACATAAAACAAAGTTCACCCTATCCATATTTATGAACAACTTAGATTTATGGACAGAAAACAGAAAATGTATCCCAGGAGTGCCTCCTGTACTAATAATGGAGAGCTTCTTAATCCTTTAGGGCCTCCCCTCAAATTCTCTATGGTATGATTCTGGTTATTCTCATTAGTGGTAATATATAATTATCAGTCATGGGATGGGTAAGGCCAATCTAGATCCAAATGGGACAGGTTATTTCAAGCACAAAAAGAGAAAATGGCTAGCCTTAAAATGGCCTACAAGGTCAGCTAGCTTAGCACTTAACTGTCAGTCGATGAACCTGAGAGTCAGCTGAGGCATCACTGAATAATATTATCAGAATATACATAACAGTATGCAAATAATGTTAGCATGGAATATGAATCATGTAACACAGTCCATAACACACACCAGCTGTGCACAATGATAACACCAATCAGCATTTTAGAGGAATAGTTAGCAGCTATTTCACTGGGTGCGAATGTGAGACTACAACAGAAAAAGACTAGATGGAAGACTATATATCATAGCTAACACTACATTAGTGAATGTTGCCATTGCATCACATGTTTCAGATAACACAGTAAAGAGATGTCTCCAGGCCAGGCAACATGTCTGGCCATGGGTCATGTGAACAACATACAGCAGGCAAAAGAAAGGTTTTTGCCTCTCAGTTGTGAAATATTCTGTGCCTCCTGCAAGGATGTTATTGGTATTAGGAACCATGATTCAAGTAGACACCTTGTGTCATATAACAGGTGTCTATGAGGGATGTAGCCGGTATCACATGGATAGTATACAGCGCATGAGTATCAGTCACTGGAGTCACGGTCACACTGAGGTTTGCAGTTAGAGACAATGATATGCAACTTGTGTGGTGCAATATTGCCTGGCAACTGACAGAATAGTAGCCATAACTGTTGAGATATGTAGCCAGACCAACTGTTGCAGGTCTACTTATGGCAACCTGTGTCTCATCCCAAAAAAAAGTATATTCAGCAAATGGAATAGTGAGTAGTAGAAGACTCACATCTTATAGGTTCATAGGTAGGTACTAGGCTATTGGCCCTAGGGTCTATATAAGCCTAGCCAAAAGGTACTCTGGTTTTTGCCACCCAAGAAAATTATTTTCCTGTGCCCCTGTTGAGCAGAGCCACAGAAGTGATCCCCGGGGTGAATTTCCTATCTCCCATCCAATCATCAAGATTTTTCTTGAAGAGTGCTAATGAGGAGCTTTGTTTGGTGTAGATAGGTAGTTTGTTCTAGAGTATGGGAAGTCTCTGGGATAGGTATCTATCCCTCCAGCATGTTCTGTTTATTGTGGTGACAAGGTTTAGGTCCCTAGAGCATGTAGCTCAGAGGGATTGGGATTTCTTTAAATGGAACATATCCAACAGCTCTGGTTTTGACATATCTTTGTATGTTAGGCAGAGATCGCCTCTTAGTAGGCGATATGCAATGGAGTAAAGCTGGAATTTTTTGAGATGGTCTGCGCAGGGCATCTGTTTGAGGCTGGTAATCCTTTTTGTGAGGTATTCCTGTGGCCTTTCCAGTTGTTGTAGATGTCTTGTGAGGTACATACCAAAAGGGGCGTTGTACTCTACAATGGGTCTAATGAGTGATGAGTAGCGGGGAACAATGACTTCTTTTTTCCTGGATGAGAAACCTTTTGTGATGAGGTGTGCCACGTAGAAGGATTTCCTGACTACTGTGGTGATGTGATTATCAAAGGAGAGACTACTGTCCACCTGTGTCCCAAGGTCTCTTATCATACTTTCTGTATTAAGTAGACTACTGCCTATGTAGTAGTTCATGGGAACATAGTTTTTACCAAAGGGGATGACAATGCACTTTTTGGCATTGAGCTTGAGGCCATGGCTTTGACAGCAGGCATCTGTCTCAGTGAGGCCCTTTTGTAGGATGTCCACATCATTAGGAGTTTCGATAATGGCTCCTAGTTTGCAGTCATCAGTGAACTTTGTTAGCCAAAGACCTTCTGTGTTAGCCTGTACTTCAGAGAAGTAGATACCTAACAGGAGAGGACCCAGGACTGACCCTGTGGTACTCCACTTGTCACTGGTCTGAAGTTGGATTTGGAGTCTGCTACATTCACAGTGTGGGTTTTGAGCCAGTTGGCAACCCATCTTGTGATATAAGGATTTATACCTAGTTTAGTGAGTTTATCTATAATTCCAGTGTGGGGGATGGTGTCAAAAGCCTTGCCGAGATCTATATAGGCTGTATGAACCACCTTACCCTCATCTATGGCTTTAGTGACTGCTTCAAAGAAGTCTATCAGGTTTAGGAGACATGATCTGCCTTTTACAAACCCAAACTGGGTGGGATCCAGAGTCTGGAGGTTGCCAATGTCTTTGTTTATAAGTTCCATGATTATGCATTTCATGGCCTTGCAGATCAGGCTCATCAGGCTAAAGGGGTGGTAGTTCCTGGGGTCTGTAGTGGCTTTTCCTTTGTGGAGTGGGATAACCATTGCTGTGTGCCATTCAGTGGGCACAAAGCCTGAGGTGAGGTTATGATTGAACATGGTACTTAGGTGGGGTGCCAGTTCATTCTGTAGTTCATGTAGAATGCAGCCTGGGATGTTGTCAGGTCCCATGGATGCTGTGTTTTTAGCTTTAGAGAGTGTGGATTTTACCTGTGCAGCCGTGATTACAGGAACTTTGCATTCTTCTGGTATAGAGATGGGCCCTTTAGGGGTTGAGAGAGGGGCAAAGTTAGCACTGAGCCTATCTGCCAGGATGTTGGCAATATCAGTTGGGTCTGTATATTTAGTGCCATTGTGCTGTAACTCAGAGCAGATTTGAGTGTTGCCACTGAGATTCTTGACATATCTATAGAATGCTTTGTAGTTGTCTTTAGAATCAGTGGAGATTTTGTTTTTGTAACTAGCTTTGGAGGATTTTATGAGGGATCTTAGTTTCTTACTGAGGCTGACCAGGGAGTTCCTCCAATCATGGGATTTTACTCTTTTTTGTGACAGTTTCTTTATTCTGTTTTAAAGTTTGTTTATGGCATGGGACCACCAGATTGAAGGCTTCAGGCATTTATACAGTCTTAAGTGATTTTGATTTAACTTTAGTAGTCAGCAGTCTGATGACATTAATTTCTCTTCCTCCTTCTCTCCAGATGCTGTCCTCGTTCTTTCTTTCCCATAAAAAGAATTCCCAAGTATGCTCTCCTTCCTTTGAAATACATCTTTCCAAATCTTCTGTGTGTGCTGTCAGACTTCTTGAGCCCACCCACAGTCCCAGAACATGTACATCATTCCTATCTCTTCCACCTGATATGTCCAGCATCTACTATCCGACTTTCTGCCTTCCTTTACCCGTCTCATTGGGGTTAGATGCCATCTATGCAGTATTCTCAAGCATTGATCTACCATGTACTTTTAACGTGTTTCATTGCCGGAATTGTCTGCAGCCAGTACCTAGCAGCTCTATTCCATCCTTCTTCCTTTTCCCAGTTCATTCTAATTCTCTGTTCTTCAGCCTTGTCCCACCTTTCCCTTAACTCCCCATAGATATCTTTGGTCATTTGACTTCCTAACCATTTCCATTTCCTCTAAAGTGCCATCTTCTCTCCTTTTGCTATCCTTCCCTTTCTGTTCCTTTATCCTGCTACCCTCACTATATTCTTTTTCTAGGCCTCCCTGAGTACCAAATAGTTCCACCATTGGGCTTCTGGTTTTCAGTATTTCTGTATTAACTCCTCCACTGTTTTACATTTTTCCACATCATTCATTTCTTTGTATACCAAATCTTCCTCTTGATTAATTCCATGTTTCATAGGTTCATAGGTTCATAGGTTGGTATTAGGCTATCAGCCCTAGGGCCTATACAAGCCTAGCCATAACAATTCCCTGACTATTTCTTCCCACATTATTTACTTTCCTGGACCCCTGTCTAGCAGGATCCCTGGGGTGAATTTCCTTTCTCCCATCCAATTGTCAAGGTTCCTCTTGAAGAGGTCCAAAGAGGCACGCTGCTTGACATGTATGGGCAATCTATTCCAGAGTCTGGGGAGTCTCTAGGTCAGGAACCTATCCCTCCAGCATGTTTTGTTTATTGTGATGACAAGGTTTAGATCCCTGGAGCGTGTAGCTCTGAGGGATTGGGATTTCTTTAAGTGTAGCATGTCCAACAGCTCTGGGTTTGACATGGCCTTGTATGTTAAGCAGAGATTGCCTCTGAATAGACGATATGCGACAGAGTATAGCTGGAGTTTTTTAAGGCGGTCAGCATAGGGCATCTGCTTTAGGCCTGTGATTCTTTTAGTGAGGTATTTCTGAGGCCTTTCCAGTTGTTGCAGATGTCTTGAGAGGTACATACCAAATGGGGCGTTGTATTCTATAATGGGTCTAATGAGGGATGAGTACAGTGGGTCAATGACCTCCTTTTTTCTGGATGAAAAGCCCTTCATGATGATGTGTGCCACATAGAAGGATTTCCTGACTGTTGTGGCGATGTGGTTATCGAAGGTGAGACCACTGTCCACCTGTGTCCCTAAGTCTCTTATCACACTTTCTGTGTTTAGTGTACTGCCACCTATATGGTAATTCATGGATACATGTTTTTAACCAAAGGGGATAAGAATACATTTCTTGGCATTGAGCTTGAGCCCATGGCTCTGGCATCAAGCATCTGTTTCTGTAAGGCCCTTTTGTAGAGTATCCACATCATTTGGGGATTCAATAATGGCTCCCAGTTTGCAGTCATCTGCAAACTTTGTTAGCCAGAGTCCCTTAGTGTTGACCTGTACTTCAGAGAAGTAGATGCCAAACAAGAGCGGCCCCAGGACTGAACCCTGAAGTACTCCACTTGTCACTTGTCTGGAGCTGGATTTGGAGTCGGCTACTTTTACAGTGTGGGTTCTATCAGTAAGCCATTTAGAAATCCATTGGGTGACATATGGATTAATGCCCAACTTAGTAAGTTTATCTATGATTCCAGAGTGGGGGATGGTGTCAAAGGCCCTGGCAAGGTCTAGATAGGCTGTGTGGATCACCTTACCCTTGTCCATGGCTCCGGAGACTGATTCAAAGAAGTCAATCAGGTTTGTTTATTTTTCTTCCCTAGTTTGCCTCCTCCCTTGTGTCCCCAATTAGCTTTTTAGGGCTCCCTTTAATTCCCTTTATGCATCCCAGTTTGTTTAGTGCTGGTTCATTCAAGCAGCATGTCCTTTAGGAAACTTCCTCCTGTCTAGCTCTCCTTTACCGTCTATTATTTAATCTCCTGCTTTTCTGTCTCTATCTGGTGGATGATGTCAGAGCTCAGTGAAATGTCAGGTTAAGTGGAACCCCCAGACACACCTTTTCTTATTAATTCTCATTTTTCCTTGTTCACTTTTCCCCCTTGCCTTTGTTAATCCAGGTTTCCATGCCTTTGTGCATTTTTTGTACGTGGAGGATTATTGTTGGTATCATCATCTTTGCTACATTAATTCTCCTATGCAGTGTGTAAGTCTTAACCCCCCCAATCACAGAGAGCATCCTTTACTTTTTTTCCAATATTTTCCATATTGCCTGTCTCACTGTGGTCCCAAAACAGAGCCCTGTGTTCTTGAAGAACTCTGCCTCTTTTATCTCACCTCTTCTACCTTCCCTCTTCACTTTTCCTAATTTCACTACCACTGTCTATTTGTTGTTGTACCTGAGCCCTGCCTTTTCCCCAAATTTCTTTTATGCCTCTCTTATAGTTCTCAATACTACAGCCATGTCCTCTGACATTAACACACAGTCATCTCCACATAACACAAACTGAGATTTTATCACTTCCTTTTCTTCAAGCATTACTAACATGTCTTGGACTTCCACTGCCATCTGTTTGATCACATCTGTGACAAGGACTGGGAGTAGTGGGCACCCCTGTGTGGTCCTCCTCTATATCCTTGTCAAGTCATATACTATTCCATTTATAAGTTTTCATTTCCTGGGGTCTTGTTTCATGGTATATATCCAATGTTTAAACTTTTCCCTACCTGCCTCTGCGCCAGTGTCTTCCACAGGAATTCCTCCCTTATCATATCAAAGGCCTTCTGCAAGTCGAAGGGCACAATCCCACCTTTCTTTCCTGCTTCTGATCTTCTGTCTCATAAACATGAAAAGGTCATGCCATTTCTAATGCATTCCTCACCTTCATGAAGCCATTTTGCTCTGTTTGTATTATTTCTAGAAATAATTCATCCAAACTTCCTCACAATACCTTGCTAAAATCCTGATATCTAAATTAATAAGAGAGATCAATCTTTAATTTCTTACTTCCTCCCTTGTCCTCTCCCTTTAGGTACTGCGGTTAAACTGGCCCTCATTATACATTTTTAATATTTTCCCAAGTCTTGTATTCTCTTGTATTAAGACCGTCCACATTTCCTCCCTTCCACATTTATAGAACTCTAGAGTTGACTCCATCGGACTTCTAGCATTGCTCTCCTTCATCATGTATATATGGCTTTTCCTATCTCATCACTTGTTACCTCTGCATTCAGCTTATCTCTTTATTCATTCTCCAGTATACATCCCTCTACATTATTCCCCACCTCTCAACCTCTTAGAACATGAAATCTGGACAAAGCCATAAATAAAAGTGGGACAAAGGCCCAAAAATAGGGACAATTTTGAAATAGTGCTGTTACAGACTTAGAAAGTTGATAGAATAGCAGGTTTTGCATTAGCATGAATTTTCTGAAAGATATGGAGTTTGGAACTCAAATGTCTGTTATTATTTTCTAACTGAAATATGTAATGATTTACCACAAATTTGCCAGAAAAACAGAAATATATGAAAAACAGACCAAAAATAGGAGGCTAAAATCTGGACATTCTGTGAATATCTCTACAGTTGAGAGGTATGCCCCAGCTCTATTTTGAGACTATGTCTCTGTTGTTTGTAAATCTCTTTGTAGTATTCCTTAAATCTTTTTTGAGTTAGTTCATCATTTTCTAAATATTCTCCATGTCATCTGCCTATTATCTGTACCGCCTTCTGTCCTTCTGTCTCCCAGCATCTTCATGCATTTCTTGGCTAGTTGTTTCCCTTGTGCATCCCGCAATCTCCACCAGTATTCCATTCAGTGCCTTTGCTGAACTTCTTACTACATAATAACTTTACTCTCTAATTCTGTTCTTATTGCTTTTTCTCCAGTCTGTAGTGCTTCCCTTCTATTTTCATGTCTAGCAAATGGGCATGCAGCTAAGTTACCCTTACTAGAGGACTTTTTGTAAGAGCATCATACCATGCATTTTGGGTTTCTTACTGCAAACTGTTGTTATGTATTGCATGCAAAGGTTATACATACTGCTCATAATCTCATATCAACACTATTTTAATTGAGAGGGCAA
The DNA here is from genome assembly GCF_019279795.1 of Protopterus annectens. Classification (NCBI taxonomy): domain Eukaryota; kingdom Metazoa; phylum Chordata; order Ceratodontiformes; family Protopteridae; genus Protopterus; species Protopterus annectens. Next base: position 288,913,378 of record NC_056744.1, read on the forward strand.
TAAAATGATTTGAGCCTACATCTCAAAAAGCACAAAGGAATGTTTTGTCATTAATTTGCATACTCATGCTATGAAATTAAGCATTAAAAATGAAATCTAGCTGAGCAGAAAGATTTATCCTATGGTCATGAAGCAATATAACTTCAGAGTGGCTTTTAATAACAAGCTGACCACAACCAACAGTATATTAATTTTGTGGATTCTCCCAATTAATTTTCCTCATCCCAGAAATTAATATTTCATCTCCTCTATCATCTCTGCTGACACTGTCTAGGTAACAACACTACTTTATTAAATAAAACATATGGTCAGAAGCTCAGTTCTTTAAAATATTCTGTATTGAAGTTTCAGTATACACATTTTCTAAAACTAAAAAGCAAAGGAAAATGCTAACTACAATCAGAAAACCAGAAAATAGTAAAAAAAGTTGGGTTTCTATTAGAAGAACGAAAGTCCAAAATATTGAATGGCTGTATACACGAAAATGCTGTTTCATCAATGTGTTTTTTGTGAGGTACAGTGAAGATTGGGAAATTTGCACTTTTCACACTATAGTGCGATCTCTGAGTTGGTATATATAATTAGCGGGGGGTGTGGGGGACACAGCCTCCCACAATAAAGGGTTCGAAGTCCAGCATTTTTGTTGTTTACGTTTGATTATATGAACTTTCATTCATATAATATAGACCCAAAAAAGTCTTTTGGATTTTCCTGGTTAGGGGTCACCACAGCGGATTACCGGTCCACTTATGATTGGCAGTGGATTTTTATGGTGTCAAGTTGCCAGCTAGTTGCCCAACGTTCAGAGAAGGCACACACATACTCACACACCTACCTGCATGTCTTTTTAAAGTTTAGTCAGTCGCAGGGAGACATGCAGACTGCACACAGAAGGCAGTCTAGCCAACAATTGAACTAGAGATCCTCTTGCTGTAAGACAACAACGCTAACTGCTGCACCACCGCCGCCAACCAAGAAAGCCAGAAAATAGTAATATAGCAAAAATGGACACTATTTTATCCATATAAACTAGCAAAATAAAAATTAACAAAATAGTGCTAATAAAACTAACAAATACCAGCACAAACATGAATGAACTACTAAAAGCCATCACATTAATGAACTGCAATTAAAAAAAGAACTCTAAAATGCACCACAATAAGAACAACTGAATGCAGGAGCAAACCACTCAAAAAGCTGCCAATCTACTAAAATCTACACAAGCTACATAAAACCCTGCTCAAGAAAAAGTTAGGTTGCAAGTGTATCTCAGTGATACATTTTTTCATGATGTTTGAGTGGAATCATTGCACTCTATGAACTACAACAAGCATTGCATCAACATGCATTTTTTGAACAATAAGAATGAAACTCTAATGCCTGGCATAACTTACATAAAATAAAAAAACTTAACAAGGGACATTGCAAAATTTAAACTTAAGTTCTTAAGTTATCATGCAAAAGATAAACGTATATTGTTATAAGTGAGAAGACACAGTTACCAGGCAGAAGAAGGGTGCCAGCAACTGTAGAGGTTAACATAGTTAAAGTAGTCTTTGAAGCAACATTTGAATATAATTTACTAATGGCAGAAAGAATAACTCTCTTATGTTTACGAATGCTAGTGAAACCAAAAGAAAGTACAATCAACCTAACTATAGCTCATTATATATCACGTCATGCTGTACTATTGTTTTCATTTTTGTTTTACTTTGTTATCTTTTACTGTGTGGAGATGAATTATATGAACACAAGGTACACATTAGACATAATGTTGACAATAACCATCATAGATATCTCTTCCTATACCAACTTTGTTCTCTTCAGGGTCCAGCACTGTTGTTAAGACAAACAGTCTTGGAAGGGTCCTACCCATCCCTCCATCACATGACAGACACCCACCAGGTATACAGGCAGTTCAGTGGCTTGACAATTTATCTTTTTAGCTCTGGTTAGAAACCTGAGAGTCCTGCAAAAAACACAGGCAAGCACAAGGGGAACTCATCACAGAATGTTCCACTACCGGAACTGCACCAGAAAACTAAGACTGTCCGTAATGCCATCATCTAGACCGCTATAGTACCATCAAATAACAGTATTTTAAGTGAACAAAAAACATACAATAGGGCTGATTGTTCTCATGGAGATCCTATTCTTTAACTGGGTATGATTAAACTTTGCATTTGTCATGCAGACATCGCACCAAAATCTTGGCTTGCCACTGAATACCTTGGTACATCTTAACCGGAACAATTGCCAAATGCTTTGCATGAATAAAAAAAATTAAGAGTAAATTAATAGTGACTGAACTTGAAATTGCCCCAAACTTCCTGATCAAACATTGTTAAGCACACCAAACCCAAGGACTCCATATTTACAAATATCCCTCAAAACAGTAAAATCTAAAAATCAGTGCTAAAAAATTAACATCTTGTAATTTCCCAGGCTATTTTAGCAGATATAAAAGCTTAAAATATGAAGAAAACCACTGCAAAGTTAGACTGGCAACAATGGATCACTGGATTATCAAATGGATGTCTTTGGTCTTAGTGATATAACACTGTTCTTCTATTCTTAAAAACTTTATTTTTTAGGGAGTGGAAGTTAAGAGTTGACATATTATTAAACAGTGTTAAAATGATTTGTTAGATAGACAAATTGATAACAGAGCAAGATACTTCATTTTTCTAAAATCATGCCCATGGACAAATTTTATTGACATACTTGTTTCATAAACACAATTCTAGTTCTCATTAATTATAATATATAATAAATATTCCATTATTGAAATATGGAAGCGAGAGAAGAAAACAATCATTGAAATATTCATTGGTTCTGGGGGTTTAGCAACTGGAAAACTTGAATATAAATGTATTACAGTAAAAACATTTTTAATTAGTAAAAATCAGCAAGAAAAATATGTATAATTTTATATTAAAAATAAATGGCTTATGATGGCCTATTATTGTAGGGATAAGGAATTTACCTGTGCAATGGTAATATGGTGATCTAAGATCGATTAGCAACCTGAAGTCAGAGAGCAGATGGGATGAGATAGGTATATGTAATCAAATGACCACTGACATATCTCAGGAAGAAGACACCGAGGCTGCTATTGGCGGTATTGTTCTTTGGTTGAGACCAGGGTGTGATACAGTAATGTTAGGTTGCATGGGACTGTGTGGGGTAGTCAGGCATGCTAGTGCAGTAGGTGAGGAGATGTACAAGTGCACATCCTTCATACTGTACCATGCCCACCTCCTTGGGGAACTATTAAGGAATACAAGAAAAGTCCCATGATGGCACTAATAAAACTCTGGCAGGATACCGTATTCTCCTCTCCACCTCCCAATGAATGACGAATAATGTGTCTAACAGCTGGATGATACCTTGGTACCTGAGGACAGCAGATTGTCAAGGGTCTATATCACATGTCAAAAACACTAATTATCGAATCACTATTCAGCAAACCCACTTTGCCGAAATCTCACTTTATTGAATGGCCGTTTAATTGGAGCATGTATGACCTAAGATTTTTGATAATGAAATGTAGCATTTTGATTTATAGTACTCCAAGAGATGTGGGTCAGAACATTATCTGTCAGCTGTACTTTTCCCTGAGCTCATCATACAGAGTCCTGGTAGCATACCAATGACAACTCCACTGACACGAACAGCAAATCTGGCTGACAGCTTAGCTTTCTATTTACTGTTAGAATTTAGAACTCTGACAAAATGGCTACAGAGTGTGTTTTCAAGAAAATGATTCTACTTGGTATGTTACAAGGCTGCAATTTTCAAGTTAAGCAGCCATAATCTGATCACATTTCAATATTTTAGGGGGATCCAGCATGATAAGGATAAATAAACACATTTTTTGTACCTTTCAGGACCTTGCCTGATGGCCGCATTACTGACATTCAATCATCCCATTTGTCCCACATAATGGAATTTAGGAATTCCCAGGCTTAGGTTTTGTGAGAGCATTATGGCCCACTTGCTCCTGCCCAAGAATCTCAACTAGGCCTTTTTATTTCCCAATCAAGAGTCAGTTGGGGAGGGACTATACCAACTTTTTGGTCCCAGGAGGCAGCTTACCCTTTTCCTACTGCAGACACCCCCTTTTGTGGCTTCTCTGACCCTGCTATTGTTGTTCCTTAAGGGGAGGTATGCCTCCGCATGTTTATTTCCCCTTGGCTTTAATGGTGATAAGCATTTATTATTGTTCTTGTGGTGGCTGGGAATGAACTCTTGTATATATCTATTCATAAAGGAGTAGAACTGTGAAGAGAATGCCAAGGCATTACGGTATCATTAATTAGTCTGTTCAGCAGGATGTACCAGTTGTGGTTGTCCAGAATATTTATAAATAATCATAATTTGGCTTTAGAATAATCCCCAGTAATGTGGAGTTTTTAAATGGTGTAGAGACTTGTACTGGGGGGTGAAGGTAACAGCTAGGTGTAGAAGCAAGTGTTAAAGATAATGTCAAAGACATAAAGGCATGAAAAGAAATAAAAAAAACTTCCCACACAATTTGCATTAGGGAGAAAGTGTGTGTGTGTGTGTGTGTGTGTGTGTGTGTGTGTGTGTGTGTGTGTGTGTGTGTGTGTGTGTGTGTGTGTATTTTTATTACAATGGGTTAGCACCCCATTCAGGATTAGTCCCTCTGTTTTCCACCTATCGTTGTAGCCCCCAAGTTGTCAAAAGCCTTAGCTAAGCTGAGGTATGCTGTATGAACAACATGCCTGTTGCCCATGCCTTGTGTTATTCTTTGGAATTAGTTCACAAGATTCATTAGGCAGGATATATCCTTAGCAAAGCCCTTAACAAAGCTGAACTGCTGTGATTCAGACCTTATGTAAGATTGTTGATATCATACTTAATTTGGTCAGTTATGATACATTTGATGGATTTGCAAATGAGATTTTTCAGGCTAAGGGTCTGTAGTTTCTGAGCTCCGTGGTGGGTCCACCTTTGTGAAGTGGGATCACTACAGCTATGCACAATACTTTGGGGACAAAGTCAGTGGCTATGCTCAGGCAGAGTAGCTGTAGGAGTGGTTCTACTAGGGCAGGTTTTGCACTGTTTATCAGACAACTTGGTATATTATGAGGCTCCATGGATGATTTATTTTTCATTTTGGATAGTATCGTTAGCAAATGTTCTGTGGTTATGATGGGTGGGGTTGATATTCTGTGGGATATGTGGGCTTAGTTGTTTCAGGAGTGAAATTTGTACTGAATTTGTTTGCTAGCATGCCAGCTATACTATGGGATCCAAGTAGGTGGTGCCATTTTGCATAAGTTGTGAGCAATGCTGGTTTTTTGTTCTTTAATTTTTTTAATGTAGTAAAGGAAGAATTTGTAATTGTCTTTAGCCTTTAATGCTAATATAAGTTCATGAGATGCCTTCATTTTCCAGATACTATTTTAATTATTTTGATACATATTAAATGCTAATATTTAATTGGTTATTGTTATTATTATTATGATTATTTTGCTGTATAGTTACAAAGCTTTTGCCATTTGCATTTCTTTTCTATACATGTGAACTGTCAAGCTGCTTTTCTTTTAACCTTCCCATTTTGTTTGGCTCAGGTATGGACTGCCAGATGTATGAATTTATCTAAGTATGCATAGAGGTTCTTTGCGTAACTATTGTGTCAATATCTTCTATAATACAATTAAACTTCAATTTTAAGACTTCATCACAATTGTAGAAGGTTTGTATGTATGAAGTCTAACAGTGTGATGTTTCATCTAATTGTTTGGAGATTTTAAAGGAAATGTTATTAGTCTGTGATCAGGTTTTACCAAGGCGACATGTTGGTAAAAACCAGATCAAGAATATTTTGTCCTCTAGTGGATTCATTGGCAAACTAACCCAGGGAATTTTGACATATGAAATTGAGGAATTTTAGTGATAACATATAGCTGAGGTATTGGTATTCCAGTTTATCATCCTGTAATTAAAGTCTCCTAGGATAATGGAATTCCTGTTAATTTGAAAATCATTCATGGTTTTCTGAGAGCATAGATGGGGTTCTGTAGCATCCTGTGATCTCATAGTTGGGCCTATTTAATGTGATTTGGATTTCAATCAGTTCAGTGGTTGGGTATTTATGGATCTGCCTAGATGTCATATAGTCTTTAATAAAAATTAATATTCCACTGCAGTGACCACTGGTCAAATGGCATAGTGGGCACAAAACACAGGTATGCAGGGAGCAGTTTCTGTCCTTTTATATCAAGTTTATGTAATTATACACATACAAATATGTGCTCCAAATACAGCAGGACAAAAAAGTCAGGCAATTTGTTATTCAGACTCCTGGCACTGAGCAGTGCAACTTTGATATGGCCTGGTGCATGGATGTTTGCACAGTCTATATTCCTAGTCAAATAAAGATGTGTTACGTGGACATTCACAGTCATGTTACATGCACAGCAGCATAGGTAATCTAGCTAAATAAATGAGTGTATGGTGCTGGATACATAGTATAGGGATCAAACAGAATGCCAGCACCACTGAGAACAGTGGTAGGAGAAAGGCAAAGAGGATATGTACTGAAGCACAAGAGGAAGGAAAAGCTGCAGTCAGTCCTGGGGAATATGCATGAAAGGCAATGTATTTTTGTTGCTATAAGTCATTTCTTTCTGTTTTTGGTTTGCGTTTTTTGTTTGTTTTGTTTAAAAGTCAAGGAAGGAGGGACCATGCTATATGAAAACGTAGGAAAAGTAAATAGTAACACATGGAAAGGAAGATAGCAGATGCACCTGTAAAGCCAAACAAACAAGACAAACAGGGCACAACTGATACAAACAGTAATGAAGGATGAACAATCTGAATGTAAAACCAAGGTTAGGGATGCATTTGGTAGGAGGAGGAAAACAAAGCTAGGATCTGTGAAAACAGAGAATGTGAGGCTATGCATGCATATAGTAAGTAAGCCATTTGATAGGGGTTACATAAAATGTCAGTCTTGTGTGTCACCATGACTATACAAACACAATGGAAAGAAAGCAGTAATTGTACAGAAATACTGTATTTATCCCAAATTTATGTAACTGTTGTCAGTAAACAGAAGTGATGTAAAATTTACAACAATATGTGTCTTATACATTGTAGACGAACAAAACGTTCTGCCAGTACGGCAATGCAGGCTCGAACCAACTAGTAATCCAAACACCAATGACCAGCATGTAAGTATAAAAGGCAATAAGTCTTGTACATTTATAAATAAGTTTTATTAATATTATACATTGTACACAGAAATGTCAGAGATTTTTGATTTTGTTCCCTAATAATAATGGTTGCATGTCAGTCTTGCATCTAATGCCTTAAACGTTGACACAAATTTTACCAGTCAACAGACATATGTTCATCCATGATATGAATGATTGGAAATAGGGTTGGATCTAACTATTTTAATCAACAACCCAGTGTACAAATGAAGAAAATGCCATATGGATTTACCACTGCCTGTCATACCCAGCAGGCCAGACGTTATGAGGCCTAAACACTTTCTCCAGAGGAAGTTTTGAATGCATGCACCCATGATTGCCTGTAATTCCTGTTACATTATGTTAGACATCAGCATTCCTGTGGCCAGTAACTGAGAAATGGCATCACTGATTGCTCAATCATCTTCTCCATCAACTCTGCCATCCCCAGGTTTGATGAACCAGCTGAGGAACACAAGAAAATCATTCTAGATGTACTCCTCCATCATAAACATGGTGGCATCCAACTTTATTTATATCAGTATACCTGTAAGTATTCATACTATGTGTATTACCATTGCTCTTGTATCTCCTGCTATTGCATGTTAACATGACTTATGTATGATAATATAACTTCTAAAGTATATGATAAATTTCTTTGACTATTTATATCATAGTATTACCTGGAAATTAATGCTTCAGATATTTAATTTCTTACTGTTGTTCTCTGTAAAAATGTATTTTATATAGAGATTTTCTCCCTGACCCTCCACTAAAAATGGGACTTGGGCCCAGTCAGACATTCCTGGTAAAAATGGCAATCAATCAATCAATCAATCAATCAATCAATCAATCAATCAATCACTGAAAAAATAAATAAGGATTGCACCTCTCTGAGTCATCCAGTCCAAAATTTGATAATGATGCTGTCTTCTTCAGTCTAGGTTAATGAATAACTGGAGGTACATTTATAAATTAAGACACAAAAGCTGAAAGAAAGAACTTGCCAGCATATACCATATAAAAAGAGAAAATACTGTTTGAAAATTGTGTAAAGTGATATGCCTCGGTCCTATTGCATGTATGCAATGTGATACTGAAATGTGATACTGAACTATGCCACTGTCCTCATGTCTCTGTTGTCTACATGTAGAAACTGCCTCATACAGTTTATAGTTTTATAATACATAGGTTTACATATCATAGCCCATAACCAATATGAAAAAGGGTCTGTGTTAATGACTAAGGAGCATGTTGAAATGTTTACAATGGCCATGCATTAAAAGTAGTCCACAGAACACATATCCATAACCAAATCATTGCAGTATCCTCATACTGTGCTTCACGTATTGAAAAGTATGACACACTATCTGGGATGCACACAACAGAGGAATGTCAATTCTGAACATCGCCCTGGCTCATGTGTCACTACCACAACAAAAACAGCAACAATAAAATGAAACAGCCACAATACGGCCATAGTCTCAGTGTGACTATATCAGCTGGCCACATGATATACAAGTCTACAAGTACAGACAGCAGTTCACAAAGCACAAGAATGTGAACACTGTTTAAGCAAAGCAAATGTGTACCAGATGATCTGGTATAATACTCTAGGGACATAAGTTAAGGAGTATTATGTTAAACACCATTCAAGTCCATGTGTATTACAGGAAACAGGAGAAATATTACTTCTACAGATCCACCACACAACACTGTCCCTAAATAAGTACCTTCACAGCTTCACAAAGTAGGTTGTCCCAGAAATGTGCTGGCTATGCTTCTTCTGTTCCTCTGTCTGTCCTACACATGACAGTCCATTTAAATATAGATGTCATTCTCTTCCTCCCTGAGCACATCTATTCCTTGCCATCCCATGTAGATATATGAATGATTTTCACTGAATGCATTCTAACGGAATTATTTCCCAGCCCACCTAATACCGCCATAGCTGAACACAGTATACAATGTGTAACTAGGCCAGAACCTGCTATGGTGTGATTGTATATTAGGTGTATCCACATGAGAATAGACACTTGTGTTCCTCTGGGTACTGGCACTCTCTCACACCTTAATCCAGATGGAGTGGTACATGTAATCAATACATCCATATCCCTTTCCCTCATACATGGGTTTTCTAGCCATTTACACACTTATTTAACCTAAAATGCCACAGTGCATATCTCAGGTTGACACTGAATGCTCAATTGCATCTTTTTGGTATGTTTGTCATAACTAAGACCATCACAACTGCTGCCCAGTGCCATAGACCTCAACATCTAATATACTGACCTGCAGAACCCTTACTAATGATGGCAATAACACTCATCATCGTCAAGAGTCTAAACACCTACAAACAATCCATCGAACCAATCCAAAAGGAAACAAGAAAAAAAAAATAAAGTAACCTGATATTATTGGATCCTTTCTATTCATAAAACCCATTACTGACTCCCACATTGGAAAAAAAAAGACCTAGCATAGTATCACAATACATTAAAATGTATGGAAATTAATGCTGCAAACAAAAAGCCACACAGAAAAATAAATACATTGAATATATATATATATATATATATATATATATATATATATATATAGGGGTCTGGGTTATAATAAAATAATAATACCTATTACTCTGGGGTAGAGGAATTCATTTCATTACTCATACTGCTCCCAAAACACAGAGTAGACTAGATTTTTCCATCACTGCATCACTGTATATCTTCTATCTATGTCCCATTCCATCACTATAGGTATTCAGGCCATCTCCTGCTCCATCACAACAGGTCTTCTGGCTATCTCCCTCTGCATCACTGTAGGTCATGTGGCCAGTTTCCTTAACATCATCGTAGGCCTACTGGTCATCTTCCGTTCCATCAGAGTAGGAATTACGGTCATTTCCTCTTCCTTCATTGTGGGTCTTCTACCATCTCACATTCCATTACTGTATGCCTTCTGGTCATCTTCCATTCCTTCACTGTGGGTCTTTTGGCCATTTTACATTCTGTTACTGTTAATCTTCTGGCATCTCTAGTGGAAATCATTACAGCAAACATGTACCTTCATTGTGGATCTGTAGACCCCTGTTTGTCTCTAAAAGTTGGTGGCCACAGTTCCTTCTGCGCATCAGTCCAAGAAAAAGAGCCCATTCCTTACTCAAGTAGACTTTATACATGATCAGGATTGAGACCATTACCAATGTCTTTCACTAATCAGAAATGTGGGCATGGAGTACAGCTAGAGTCCTCAGTGCTGCAGTTATTATCATTCATGTCTACAAATCAAAGGTTGATGCAAAATAAGAATGAATTGGTGTAATCTCCTCCATAAATGGATGTACAGCCAAACATGAGCAAGACAATTTGCATAGTGCATCTTATTATAATATGTGACTAAGGCCTTCCCTATAGTCTGCTGTCTGCATTTGTCTGTGAACTTCAATACTGATTACAAATATCTGCAGCATCTCACTGCCCTGTAAATTGCAACTACCTTATCCAAAGCTGATGTGATTTTTACAAAAGATAGAACATTCAATGCAAATAAAGTATATGAATAATGCAAGGCAGAGGAGAATGACTTCCAGTCTCTTCTGTTAGCAGTTTTTGAATGTTTTTAAAGTGTGCTTGATCAATCAAAGACACAAGTTGCTGAAATTCTGACACAGCTGATCAAAACAGTTTTTTTTTTTGGGGGGCTATGTCAGATTGGAGTGAAATATGCCCTTTCCATGCTGTTATAAAATCTGAGAGTATATATATATATATATATATATATATATATATATATATATATATATATATATATATATATATATATATATATATATATATACTCTCTGAGATTTTATAACAGAGACTGGAAGTCATTCTCCTCTGCGTTGCATGTATATATATATATATATATATATATATAGGGTATATAGGGTATGGGGGGAGGTGTAGCCAACCACAAGAGATAACAGGGTGGCCCCTCTACAAAAACATTTCTGTATGTATTAGTCTAGTGTTTGGTATGTGTGTGTGTGTGATCTGGTGTATCTGTGATGTGATGTGTTGCTCTCTGTTTTTAGGTGTTATGTACGTGGAGAAATTGTTAGAGTAAATGTCAAATGAATGTGCTTGTATTGGTAGTAGGAGATGTGCTGTGTGTGTGCGTGTGTGTGTGTGTGATATATTTTTTCACACGTTGTGATCATTTTCTTTGATATTAGAACGCACACACGTGCACACACACACACACACACGCACACACACACACACACACACACACACACACACACACGCACACACACGCACACATGCACACACACACACGTACACACATGCACACACACACACAGAAACACAGACACATACACATATACACACATGCACACGCGCACACACACACACACACACACACACACACACACACACACATACATCTCTGCTGCATGCTATAAAACTCAGTGGGATCATAGAATATATTTTTTGATAGGCTGCAGTTTATATGAAAGTAGTCAATATATATTTTTTATTCTTTTCCTACAGAAGAGTTCTGTTTTAGATGTCTTAGAAGTGCACAGTTCAGTATGTACACATAAACTTGTTTTTATTATTATTTGAAGTCTACTGTTCTCCTTATAGTATTTCTGAAAGACAAATGGAGAAATCACTGGCAATGCTTTTCATTTCCCATACTCTCAAACAGATGGATAATTGTTAAATTTTAATACTTTTGTCTTGTATATGTTAGTAATGCAATATTTGCTAACAGCATGCATATGGCTATATTCTACTAACAGACATTGTAAATATATTTCCAGTACTAGATAAGTTACTTATGTGGTGCCAAGGATATGTGTTACAAGGATCTTGATGTTATATTTATATATGTCTGTTACTGCACAGGATGTCTGTGACCCTCTGTCTGTGATACACCCTCTGGAAGCAGGGTCTTGCACTTATGGAAAAAGGTGATGAGCTTCAGTTTAGAAGGTGTTGATGTGGTGACAAAGCCCAACAGGTCACTATTCTTAAGGGCCATTACAGCAAAGCACAATACTCTCATTACCCCATCCTGTTGCATGTGAGACCAAACATCATGATGATGAGCTTGTGATATCAAAGCCACCGCATTACTAACTATCCTCCCTTTTTGGTACAGAGGAGATGCTGGTATCACTGGGAGGTAATGGCCAAGTGGTGGTACAAATATTGGTACCTCTTACCTCATTCAAATATGTAGTTGTAATCTAAGACTACACTGGGCATTACATACATGCACCATCATTATGGCTTCCTACTCTTGTCAGGTTCAGACTGCTAAACACATTGTGGTCATACAGATTATAGTACAAAACCAGGTACAGAGAATGTTTTCATGAGCTAATATTATATTTGATGGTTGTAATAAACTGGTTGTTCATTGAATACATATTTTTTTCATATTATTTAAGGACCTTCAAGTGTGCTACCTGTACAATGGGGTCAGAGAGATAAGTGCAAAGTATATAGACTTGATTCATAAAGGTTACCACAAAGTGTACACTTTCCGAATTAAAGAACAACCCTACCACAATGCTTATGCTGTCTATCCACATTTTATGTTCTCACTGATCCCAGTTTTTGTTTTCCTTCTCCTCCTAAATACATGTCTATAATGTACACTTTGTGGTAACCTTTATGAATCTGGGCTTATGTCTTATTTTGCAGTACTTTCTACTGCACTATATGTACCAGTCTACAGCTAGGATGGAGGACTAATCTGCAGTTATTATGGGTTTTACTTACTTCAGCATTGGTTGTTGCAGACAGTTGCTAGGCACTTTACAAAATCTGCTGTCTGTGATGTTGATCATAAGCATGACTCCATGTTATGTACCAGTGCCTCTCCTTTGCAAGACAACTTTAGATTGAAGCGAGTCAGGCATAGCACATTGCATATACAGGAAAACCACTGGCACACTGTGTCATTAGTGGCCAACAATGACAGCTCTGTACTATCCTTGCTGCCCATCCACAATATATTGTTAATAACCCCTCTGGGGTTCAGGGACAGTGTGGCAAAGCTGGATTCTCTTTCCAGTGTTTCCAGGGAGGAGTCACATTTAGATGTAGGTCATGATATGTTTTACAGAAATGTTTGGCAACGGAATTAAACAAATCATGTTTTCATATAACTGCAAAGTGTTCCAAAATTGTAACATTTAAATTTGGTGTATTTCCAGCCATGCAATAAATAAAACATGAACATTCTTCAATAGATATAGAGATAGATAGATAGATAGATAGATAGATAGATAGATAGATAGATAGATAGATAGATAGACATAAAGACAGATAGATGTAATACTGAGGAAAAAAAAACATATGTTCCAGAATGTTAAAAAGAAATCCATATAGTGGATATAAAAAGTGTACACACCTCTGTTAAAATGTCATGTTTGTGTGATATAAAAATGAGACCAAAATTAATCATTTCAAAATGTTTCCACCTTTAATGTGACCTATAATCTGTACAATTCAATTGAAAAACAAACAAATCTGTTAGGGGAAAAATATAAAAAATAAAAAGCATACAATAAGCTGGTTGCTTAAGCATGCAAACCCTTAAACTAATACTTTGTTGTGTGTGCACACCCTTAAACTAATTCTTTGTTGAAGCACCTTTTGATTTAATTATAGCATTCAGTCTTCTTGAGTACACACCTGCCATCAATTAAAGAGACTCTGATTAACCCCAAATAAAGTTCAGCTGTCTTAGTAGGATTTTCTGGACATTTACTCAGTTGCTTGCTACAGCAGAAGCCATGGTTTGCAGAGAGCTTACAAAGCATCAAAGGGATCTCATTGTTGAAAGCTATCAGTCATGAGAAGGGTACAAACAATTTCCACAGCATTGGATATACCATGGAACACAGTGAAGACAGTCATCAAAAAGTGGAGAAAATATGGGTCAATGATGATGTTGAAAAGAACTGGACGTCCCTCCAAAATTGATGAAAAGGCAAGATGAAAACTGGTCAGGGATGCTGCCAAGAGACCTACAGCAACATTGAAGGAGTTGCAGGAATTTTTGACAAGTACTGGTTGTGTACTACATGTGACAACAATCTCCGGTATTCTCCATATGTCTGGAGGTAGGGTTGCAAGATGGAAGCATTTTCTTACACACAAAAACATCCTGGCCTGGCTAAAATTTGAAAAATAATACATCACATCTCCCAAAAGCATGTGGGAAAATGTATTATGGCCTGATGAGACCAAGGTTGAACTTTCTGACCACAATTCCAAAAGGTACGTTTGACGCAAAAACAATAGTTAGTATCACCAAAAGAACACCATCCCCACGGTGAAGCATGGTGGTGGCAGTATCATGCTTTGAGGTTGCTTTATCAACAGTTCCAAATGCCAGTCACTTTTGGCCCAAAACATTCAGGCGTGTGCTAGAAAGCTGAAGATGAAGAGGAATTTCACCTTGCAATATGACAATGGCACCAAGCATACATCCAAATCCACAAAATAATGGCTTCACTGGAAGAAAATAAAAGTTTTGGCATGGCCGAGCTAGAGCCCAGACCTAAATCCATTAGAAAATCTGTGAGGTGACCCAAAGAGGGCTGTGCACAAGAGATGTTCTCGCAATATGACAGATTTGGAGCACTTTTGCAAGGAAGAGTGGGCAAATATTGCCAAGTCAAGATGTGCCATGCCAATAGACTCCTACCCAAGAAGACTGAATGATGTAATTAAAAGGTGTTTCAACAAAGTATTAGTTTAAGGGTGTGCACACACAACAAAGTATTAGTTTAAGGGTGTGCACACTTATGCAACCAGCATATTGTACATTTTTATTTTTTATATTTTTTCCCCTAACAGATTTGTTTGTTTTTCAATTGAATTGTACAGGTTATAGGTCACATTAAAGGTGGGAAAAGTTTTGAAATGATTTATTGTGGTTTCAGTTCTTTATATCACAAAAGCATGTCATTTTAACAGGAGTGTGTACACTTTTTATATCCACTGTATGTCAAGGTAACAGTATCTAACATTGTCACAAATGTAATGCAACATATCATAGGAGCCATACTTTGTATAAGTAAGCATCTAGGCAAATATATATTAATACGTTCATTGTAGACACTTTATTAAGAGCCATACAACTCTTACTTTTTTAATGTTTCCATCAGATATAAGGAGTATTGTGGATAATGCCTTGCCTACTGTTGATTAAAAGTAATGTAAATACATTATGATCACATTTCCACAATATTACGTAAGACTTATCCTACTATAAACTGTTTAGTACAACAATACTGTTTGTACAAAATCATCATGTATTGTACTGGAGTTTCACCCTTTCCCCATTGCTGAAAGGCCATGGAGTTAGCATATATTAAGAGGTGTGTTAAATTCCCAAAATGGGGAGGTGTAGGGAAGTACCTCCTGAGAAAAAATAATAATAAGTGCTGCAAATGTTTAGATCAAAGGATGGCTTCCTGATTATTTGTATCTCAGAAGATCACAGGGGAAGCTAGTTCATCAAAGTTTTGTCATATCAGCCAAACACGTGTTGTAACAAATAAAAAATCCTGGAAACACTAATATTATTAGACAACCTACTGTTATTTGATCTCTGTGTCTCTCTATCTGTGTCTAGTCTGTTGTATAATATATACCACACAAATTCCAAGTAAGTGCAATATTTATTTATATTATCCCTATCAAGTGCAATATTAGACAGACAACTTAGGCAATATGCAACCTGTAACGTGTCTTATATAAATGGGGCAGTTATTTTAACTTATTCTATATTCAAGTGTTATAAATTTTTTGCTGTTTTGTATGGGTACTGGGAGTAGGATTGTATATGTTAGCTGTGTTCATTCTTTTACTTGTGTATGTTGTTTTACTTTATGTGTGTAATCTCAAGAAGGAGCTTATGCATGAAATTTCATTTAGGCTACACATGTGTGGTCCTAAATGACAATAAAGTTTACTTTTAATTGAATTGAATCTGATATCTGCCCATTCAATCAGATGAACTGAGATCCAGGTGGATTTCTAAACAGATAAACAATACGTCTGTATGTTAGTAGGCATACATTCAAGTAATCTACAATGCTTTAACAGTGAAGTCTGCAAGATATCTTAGAAGGAGACAATACCATAATTGTTAGCTCATGAAAACTGGGTAAGCCAATTCAGACTCATGAAATAAAGAAATTTAAAAGCAGCAATAAATAGTTAAAAATCATTTAATCCGGCATTATTTCTGCTGAACACTTTTGCACTTCTGTTCCAGTCTCAGTCTTTATTATTTATTTCTCATTTTCATAATTTTCTGTTAAAATCCACCTATCATCATAAGATAGACCTATTTGAAAGAGATGTGTTTTAACCACATTATTTTTGAGTCATGTACCAATTGTAAATGATGTCTGTTAGATTACTGCCAATTGTAAGCCAAGGAATGTATATCTCTTATTTAGAAGGAAGTACAGATTTGCAATTATGTTTTACCAAACACCAGTTAGAGTATAACACAACAGTTAAAAATAGCAGCAAGTTAGACAATGTTATTTTAGGCTTGTTAACTGATTTGCATTTAATGTTTTCTAAGGAGATGAGAACTGAATTTATATATTATGTTATGAGCCTTTTATTAGGAGATCAAATGCCCTAACTGCAGATAGTATGCATTATCTATTATAGTAGCTATTATTATAGTAAAGATACAGAATCCATCTACAGCCTGTGATGTAGTCTATCCATGCAGGCTTTTAGAATGTCTGAGCAGTCTAGGCTTCACGATGAATATAAAAATGTGATTTTCCAACTACTGGTCAGTTTAAAAGTAGGCAGTCAGGTGGAATGGTTTAATTATTCCTTTCTTACATTTCAAGACAGATGTACTACAGAGGTCCATGCGAAACCCACTTCGAATCACAATGTATGGAATACTGAGGCCAACCACTATGCAGGAGCCAGGTTAACTCAATACACAGGTGACTCTACAACTTTTCCCAGGAGTTTTTCATCTATAAACGCTAAAATTGCTTCCACTCCCTTTAAAACTGGTTGACTAATATGTAGCTACATCTGAATACCTCCAAAACAAAATTAGTGCTGTTTGAACTAAAAACAGCCAATGTTAATCCGATCATCAGTTGCCATCCTTACGGTCAATCTTCCTCTGATCACACGTGCCCAAAGCTCATCATTGCTAATTGTGATTCTACAATCATCAAAGAGTTTACCTCTACAGAACTCCTTGTTTCCTTCTTGAAAATTAGTTAAAAATGGATTTGCCTATAAAAATGGCATAAGTGAAACTAATACAAACCTCTATAAGCCCTAGAAAGCCAAGACATTCCTTGGCGGCAATGCAAGTGTTGCCACAGTTAACCTGTACCGTCTGTTATATAATTATCCCACTTCTTAGTACATAATTTCTATCTGTCACTCTAAACAGTGGCATATATCACTTAGCCTCCTTTAGTAACATGTATTCTACATATACTCGTTTTCTGCTCATTTAGTGTTAGACATAATTAAAAAGTGTACATATATATATATATATATATATATATATATATATATATATATATATATATATATATATATATAAATGCATTACTATGTTATTTTATTTTCTATGTTCAAAGATCACACCAAATTCATTTATGCTTCTTAAGTATATAAAAATGTAAACTCTTGACATATTCTAGTTTATGTTTTAAATTCATACTTAATTTATTTTTACTTCTCAAGTATATGAAAATATAAACTCCTGACGTGCTTTTCAGACCTCCTTGAATTATACTTTGACTAACTCTTGTAAAACATGTCCAGTAATAGTGACGTGTAACCCTATAGTATCCCATGTTGCGGGTGAAATGTATTGATTTTTGGAGTAGACCACCATCCTGCATTACAGTTCTGTATATGCTTATATGCTTATCTTAGGATTGTTTCAGTGAAGCTATCCTAGGTTTTGGATCAGTGAGTAGGGATTTCATTGAAGTAGCATTTCAATAAATACTGGTTAAAGAAGGGGGGTTCAGTGACTTCATTTAAGCCCAATTTTCTGTTCCACATTTGATCTCTTTATAACTATTAGAGACCAGGAACATTTTGCAGACAACTAATAGATATCATTTTTTGTATTTAAACTTACCTCTGGATATTATAAATCAAAAGATCTATTCAGAAACCACACCGAGATTCAGAGTTGGATATTGGGCCATTGAAGATCTGCCAATACACACCTCAAATCTGAAGAAATCTATTAACGTACCTCACCACAGAGATGAGTAAAAACTGCAGTGTCTGTGGTGCAACAGATAGCCCTTCTGCCTTTGGTGCTGAAAGAGCAGAAGGCTATGGGATGTATTCCAGGTGACTGTATTATTGATAGTGCAGTACAGCCTTAGGAGGATGCTACACTCATTAGTGTGTCCCCCTTTGGATGAAATATTAAACAAAGGTCCATCTACCTGAGGTTCCCAATGTCCTAGCCATATTTCCCCTAGTAGTAAAATAGTAGAAATATCACCTCACCCCCACACCCCAACCCTGAAATGAGGCCACTAGCATAGCCAGACTAGCCTATTCAACAAAGGATAAATAAGTAAAACAAAATAAATTAAAAAATGTAAGATACACACATTGGGAAATACCTAATTGGTACATCAGGGAGGTTCCCAGCTAACAAATTTGAAAATGAGTGATAGTTTGCTTTACCTCAAAAAATGTGCTTTTGGCATCTACTTTTTCTTAACCATCTGGCATCTCCAGTCTTTTGGCCCATTTGTTCCTCATTAGCAGTGAAAGGGTCAACCAGAAGAGGCCATTGTTTAGACTATCAAAGGTGGTCCAAGTATTTTGTGGTTATCTGCATTCCCTGTATGCACCTGTTGAAGCACCATGGAAGGGACATTTAATGGGCTGATCTCAAAGGTCATCCCCTCAATTAATTAAGGGATTTCCCTCCAAGAAATCTTGACCCTATCATTAAAGCTCTTTGGTGTGGTTTTCCAAGCCTTAATCAGAGGAAATTGCATGGTCTTGTGTAACCCTGAGCATGTGCAACTCATCTGAATTCCTAAGATAGAAGTAAACTGGCCCCTTCAATCCTCCCCCTACCTGTCTGTCTCCACTGGTGCTAGGACTACTAAGTGAACTCTGGTCACCTGGGTCAGAGTCAGGGCACCATCTCTATGCACCATTCAGCCAGGCTAAAGGTAATTAGTGGTGCTTATAGTACTCCATGCAGGGACCAGTTTTGTTTGGCATTTACTTTTCCAAACTCCAGGCAACAAATCAAGACCGCTGGCTAACCAAATTTGGATGCAACTGGCTTTACTTATCTGGCCTTCCTTGAAAGAGGAGGGTCAGTCTGAGGGTAGGTACTAGCAAGATGTAAATATCTGTAAAACTCAATTGCCATGTATTTATTTCCTGTGATCCTATGATTTGATCTTATAATTCTATGAACATGTCAAGGCAATTATTTTTTCACCTCTCTTACTAATAGTTTTTCTTTGGGTTTCCATTTCCTAGTTATATCTTTCTTTGCCACTGTCAACACTAAAGCTAGCAATATTTTCACCTCTTTAGTATGTGCTATTTTTACACCCACTCAACAAAAACATATTAATACTGAGAAGTCATAGTCAAGCCACCCTCTGACACTCAGGCCCTGCAACAACTTATACTTGTAAACACATGGTGTGCTAAAAATGGGATTAAATGTAGTGCACTACCCCATGGGATAGTGACATGGGGTGGGGGGCATGAGACAGAAGAGAAGTAGTGCTCTACAGAAAGACAGTATTGAATGTAACAAAAAATAGCATTACAAGACATAAGGCCATATATCTTCAACATCATCAAGATACAATCACCCCCAAATTTTCTGGTCTCTTGTTAACTAAATCAGTGGAAGACAAAAAGCTTATTCCATTTCAAACAATTCATATTTCTCTTCTTAAGTACTTCTCTTAGCAGAATAATCTCTCACTGAATGCTCTCAACTTTCTTCACCTCCTTCACTTTCACAAACTGTTTTTAACACTGACCCTTCTTCTTCTAAATTCTTTACTCGCTGTTCAGTTTTAAGGCTGTTACTCCTCCTGATACTAAAACATCCTTAATAAAATTCCTGGCTCTGATGTTCTGCATCCATGGTTTGTTAGTGCTTGTGCAGAGCATATTCAATATCCTCGTATACACATATGTAACCTCTGATTCGGTCAAAATGCTTTCTCTAAAATATGGAAAGATATGCTTATTAAACATATTCCAAATAAGAACCCTATCTCCTATAGTCAGTTCAGACCTGTTTTAGTACTCTCTACCATAGTTAAAATTCTCCAGAAACAGTCTTATAATCAATTTTCAAATGTATTTCTGATCAAGCTTTTCTTTCTTCTAATCATCATAGTTTCAGGGCCAACAGAAGTACTATGAATGCTATCCAGATTCTTGTTAATGACATATTAATAGCTAAGGATAAAGAGTAATTCATAGGTGCAATTTTTATTGCTCCAACTAAAGCTTTACACAGGGTTGACCACACTGCACTTCACTCTGCATTTTTATACCATGGTATAAGTATCACTTACATGTGCATTATTATACCATGGTAAAAGCATCAGTTAAACGTGCATTATTGTACCACAGGATTGGACATGCTAAAATTGGCCCTAGGCATGAGCGCGTGCATGTGTGTGCCTTCTGCGGAAGGTTGTGCACTGGGCTGGCAACTTGACACCGTAAAAACTCCACTGCCAATAATGAGCAGACAAGGTCATCCACTGTGGTGACCCCTAACTGGGAAAAGCCGAAAGAGAGAGAGAGCATAAGTATCACTTAAATCTTCGTTATTATACCATGGTATAATTATCAGTTAAATGTGCATTATTATACCATGGTATAAGTATCACTTCAATGTGCATTATTATACAATGGTATATGTATCACTTAAATGTACATTATTATACCATGGTATAAGTATCACTTAAATGTGCATTATTATACAATGGCATAAGTATCACTTAAATGTACATTATTATACCATGGTATAAGTATCACTTAAATGTGCATTATTATACAATGGCATAAGTATCACTTAAATGTACATTATTATACCATGGTATAATTATCACTTAAATGTGCATTATTGTACCACAGTATAAGTATCACTTAAATGGGCACATATCACTTAAATGTGCATTATTATACCATGGTATAAGTATAACTTAAATGTGCATTATTATACTACAGTATAAGTATCATTTAAATGTGCATTATTATACCATTGTATAAGTATCACTTAAATGTGCATTATTATACCATGGTATAAGTATCACTTAAATGTGCATTATTATACCACAGTATAAATATCACTTAAATGTGCATTATTATACCATTGTATAAGTATCACTTAAATGTGCATTATTATACCATGGTATAAGTATCACTTAAATGTGCATTATTATACCACAGTATAAGTATCACTTAAATGTGCATTATTATACCATGGTAAAAGCATCAGTTAAATGTGCATTATTGTACCACAGGATTGGACATGCTAAAATTGGCCCCAGACATGAGTGTGTGCGTGTGTGTGCCTTCTGTGGAAGGTTGGGCATTGGGCTGGCAACTTGACACCATAAAAACTCCACTGCCAGTCATGAGCAGACAAGGTGATCTGCTGTGGCGACCCCTAACTGGGAAAAGCCGAAAGAGAGAGAGAGAGTATAAGTATCACTTACATCTTCGTTATTATACCATGGTATAAGTATCAGTTAAATGTGCATTATTATACAATGGTATAAGTATCACTTAATTGTACATTATTATACAATGGTATAAGTATCACTTAATTGTACATTATTATACCATGGTATAAGTATCACTTAAATGTGCATTATTATACCATGGTATAAGTATCACTTAATGGCGAGTGTAGAAGAGAGGTGAAGAAGAGAGTACAGGCAGGGTGGAGTGGGTGGAGAAGAGTGTCAGGAGTGGTTTGCGACAGACGAGTAAGAGTGAAAGGGAAGGTGTACAAAAGGGTAGTAAGACCAGCTATGTTATATGGGTTGGAGACAGTAGCATTGACAAAAAGGCAGGAGTCAGAGCTGGATGTGGCAGAGTTAAAGATGTTAAGATTTTCTCTGGGTGTGACAAGGGTAGACAGGATTAGGAATAAGTATATTAGAGGGTCAGCCCAGGTTGGACAGTTTGGTGACAAAGCCAGAGAGGCAAGATTGCATTGGTTTGGACATGTGCTGAGGAGGGATGCTGAGTATATTGGAAAAAGGATGCTAAGGATGAAGCTGCCAGGTAAGAGGAAGGCCTAAGATAAGGTTTATGGATGTGGTTAGGGAGGACATGCAGGTGGTTGGTGTGACAGAGCAAGATGCAGAGGACAGGAAGAAATGGAAACAGGTAATACGCTGTGGCGGTTCCTAACCGGGAAAAGCCAAAAGAAGAAGAAGAAGATAAGTATCACTTAAATGTGCATTATTATACCACAGTATAAGTATCACTTAAATGTGCATTATTATACCACAGTATAAGCATCACTTAAATGTGCATTATTATACCATGGTATGTGCCATTAAAATGTGCATTATTATACCTATACCATGGTATAAGTATCACTTAAATGTGTATTATTACACAATGGTATATGTATCACTTAAATGTACATTATTATACAACTACCCGCCATTAATATTCCAAGATGTGCACGCTGATTGGTCAGCATGCACATTGTAAATCAGAGTTATAGTAATGTAAAAAGGTCCGGTCGCCCGGACTTTTTCCATTAGTATAACTCTTTTTTTACAGCAATGGAGAATGCAAGATCTCCGTTGCTGTTTAGACACTGTCTCGCTATGTTAAAGGAGTTTAACATAGCGAGACAGCTTTAAAAAAGGTAACGGAGATCTTCCTATCTCCGTTGCTTTTTTTAAAGGTGTCTCGCTATGTTAAATGGGTATAACATAGCGAGACAGCTTTAAAAAAGCAACTGAGATTCTCTGTTGCTTTTTTTAAAGCTGTCTTGCTATGTTAAACTCCTTTAACATAGCGAGACAGTTTCTAAAAAGCAACAAAGATCTTGCTTTCTCCATTGCTTTTGCCCACAGCTCTGATGTACTGCATAAGCTTACGCATGCGCAGTACATCAGAACTGCCGCAGAATACGAGACAGCTGCGAATGGGCAGCAGGGAGGCATTATACAATGCCATTATTTAAGAAAAGTAATTATTTTTTTCTTAAATAATGTCATTGTATAATAGCAATAACCACTTCTGGGTGTGGGTAATGCTGTATTTACCTACGGTTGTCTTTGTTTGGCCACTCGGGCTTCACCCTTGTGACCAAACTACACCAACCGTGGGTAAATCCAGCATTACCCACACCCAGGAGTGGGTTATTGCTATATTATACCATGGTATAAGTATCAGTTAAATGCGCATTATTATACCATGGTATAAGTATCACTTAAATGTGCATTATTATACCATGGTATAAGTATCACTTAAATGTGCATTATTATACCACAGTATAAGTATCACTTAAATGTGCATTATTATACCACAGTATAAGTATCACTTAAATGTGCATTATTATACCATGGTATAAGTATCACTTAAATGTGTCCTGCCTTTATTTCCTTTGCCACAAAGAAAAAGTTTAAATAACTTGAATAGAAACCTTATAAAATGTAACATGTTGTCTCCCTTGCACATAGAGCAGATATTGCTGGCTCCTTAGTGAAATTGTGAGTCTTGCATTGCAGTCCAGAGACACCCCCCCCCCCCAAAAAAAATACAGAAACTACAGGAGAAGAACAAATACTAAACATCTTTCTTGTCCTTTAAATTTGATGTCAGAACAAGTCCACCCTAACACCCAAAGTGTATATATATATATATATATACTAGTTTTGAGACTTCAGAGAAAAGAGAATATTTAGAGAAATTGTAATTTCAGACTTAATATATTTAAGTCCAGATTTTTGGCTATGTGATCCCCACAATTTGGGACATAGCAGTGTGGATCTCCAGATTTATCATTTCTTGGCTTTAAGAAAAGCTAAATGATACTTGTAAAACAAACAGCACAGTTACTTATTGTTATTTTACTGTCCAAATTAAGTCTAAATTCCTTGACTCATTTTGTAGGTAGATTCATAATTAGAGGAAACAATATATTATGTTACGTCTCAATCAAGTCACACTCCTGCTCTCCACACAACCCTCTTCTCAAAAAATACAGTAACCATAGCTTCCACTACCCTCTTCTCAAAAAATGCAGTGACAATAGCTTCCACTACCCTTTTCTTAAAAAATGCAGTGACAATAGCTTCTGAGTATAACTTCCAAAAGTTTTCAATCAGATCCACCTAACATAAAACACTGTACTTTTCTTTTTGGATTCAGAAATAAATGACCAAGATCATCTCTTTTAAGAAGATGAATGCCATTGTTTCCCTAATGTCATTTGATTTGTTTATATTTTTCTATTTATTTTTTTAACAATTTTTTTGGATTGTATTCATTTTCTTACTGAGTTAGCCTACTGGGGTGGCCCAGTAGCAGTATATGGTTAAGTGACTTGTTCAGAGTTACACAAAGGCATATGGAGATGGAAGGAATCAAACCATGTTCACTGGGCTACAAAAAAAGTTCATTTCAACAGAGATTTCCAAGAACAAAAAGTACATTTTTTTAATATTTACACATTCGTGTCCTATTTTCTTGCATCTCTCTTCTTTTATTCCATTAGTTTTTTTTTATTAGTTCTCCCTCTTCCTTTTTGACATTTCCATTTTCTTTCCACTTCCTCAAATTTCTTTCTTGCTCATTTTTGCATTCCATTTCTTCTGCTTCTATTTTTTTTCTTTTCTACTTTCCATACTTTCTTCTTATTATTATTATTTCCTACTGGTACTTGATTTCACTATAATTGTATATGTAAACTGATGTATGCATTTTTTGTCTTTATGTTTTTTTGTGTTAATTCATGTTGAATCTGTATTTGTCTTTAAATTACCATTGTTTTGTTCTATATTTGCATTTTCTGTGATTATACTTGAATTCTTTTATCATTCTTCATTTCCTTCTCTTTATTGATACGTATACATTTTATTTTGTAATATAATTTATTTAGATTATACTTCGTTTACCTTTTAATTAGACTTGTTTTTTATTTCTGTTACTTTTCCTCAGCTTAGACAGAAATTATTTCTTTTTAGATCAGTGTCTATACTGTTTAACAAATCAAAATACTACTACTACTAATAATAATAGTAAATAAAGAAATGAATAAAAAGAAAGTAGCTAGACAGAAGAATAAATGCTGATCAATGAAGGGGCACAGGTACAGGGCAGTGTCAGAACCTAAAGCAAACGCATTGGCAGTTAAGGCAGAGAAATGTGGAAATACTACTGGATGGATACAGTGTGTAAGGTCGTCCCCCTCCCCACCAGGACATCAAGAGAAAATGATGGCAGACTGGAGGAGGGAATAAAGAAGAGGGTTATATTAATGGGAGATCTGAATATACCTAGAGCAGACTTACATATACTGAGCACCAATGGAGGATAGAACATTGCTTATGTCCTGGACCATAACAGGTTCTACTGCCTTGCATGGAATGACTTTCCCAGAAAGGACAGAGATCTAGATGCATTCCTGACTATGGTGGAGGGGGTCAGGGAGATACAGGTAAAGACACCATTAACCAGACGTGCGCATGCTGCTGCATGGCTCAAATGAGGGGAAGGGTAAAAACATAAAGACAAAGATGAAAATGTGAGATTTTCTTAAAATGGGTTAAGAAGAACTGATGGAGAAGGTCAAAGATGACTGACAGAGTAAATATCAACAGGAATAGGTCAACGATGCAGTACTCAGGGCTACAGAAAAGAGTCTGAAGGAAAGGCAAAAGGAAGGCCAACGTTGTGTCACAGAAAACCTACCCTAGGATTTAAGGCAAAAGATTTGGCATACATGAGATGGAAGGAAGGAGTGGGGAGGTGGATGTGACATATAAGAAGACAAGCAGAAGAGCAACAGTGAAGGTTAAAAAAGGAAATGCTCAAACAAGAGCATTGGTAAAACAAGGAAGAGGAAACACTCTTTTACAAGGAGCAAAGTAGGAAAAAAGCAGAAAACTAACAACATCATGGAGACCATCCTGAGAAAAGATTGGCTGGTTTCTTGAAAGACAACAATTTCCAGGACAACTAATGTGTTCTTGGCCTTAGGAAGCAACCAGTAAACCTGATCTAGTTTTATGATAGAGTTGCAAGATGACTTGATGGGCAACTGTCCGCAAATTCAGTCTACCTAGACTTCACAAACACATATGACCCAGTCCTGCAAGTGAGATTGTTAGGAAAACTGGATTGGATGGGGGGGTAGATCAGTACTAAGTACCTGAATTGTTATGCTGTTGAATGATAGGACACAGAGTTTTCTGGTGAGAGGGATTATGTCAGAAATTATGAAAGTGATTAGTGAGGCACCGTAGGGATCATTACTATATCCTATATTCTTTAATGTGTTCTTTTCAGACATAGATTAGGGAAAAGAAAACAGGCTCAACATAGTTATTGAAAATACAAAGTTAAGTGCAGTAGTGCAGAATGGAGGAAGACGCTAAGGAAGAATTTTGATAGGCTGTCTAAGATAGTTGAAAGGTGGCAGATAAGGCCCATGTAGGCAAATGCAAAGTACTGTCCCTTGGTCACAGTATCTCTGATGAAGTATCAAATGGGGGGGCGGGTGAAATTCATTGCAACAGAAAAGGAAAAATATTTTGGAGTTGTGATCACACTTGGATTGGACCACTAGAAGCAGACTGATATAGCAGTGACACCAAGCAACAGGGTTCCACACTCAACTCCTTTTTTGTTCTCTGCATCTGCGCTTCATTTGGAATATATTATTTCAGCAAGTAATTTGCAATACCATTGCTATATCGATGACATGTAAGTATATACCTTCTTCCCTTAAAGTCTATGTTAGATGTTAAGCATTCAGCTAAGGGCTTGGAATACATTCATATTTAAATAACTAAATAACAGGCTTAAACCTATCACTTCCAAAATGGTTGTTATGGCCATACAAACCATTCATAGGAACTATTCTGCATCATTTCTGTCTCACAGCATCGTCTGCAGTGGGGACAAAGTGTAATCCATGTTTAATATGCATGACCTGGAGGTGATTACTGGGGATAAGCTGGCATTAAAGGATGATCTACCATTTGTACTCCAATCCTCTTATTTCCATCTTATGGACATTGCCCTTATGAAGACCCTTATTTTGCTTTTCAGGTTTCCTTTCTGTGGTGTATACTATAGTTTCCTCTCAGCTGAATTACTGTACCATGTTGTACCTGGGGCTTCCAGACTCAGAAACTGACCTACTGCAACTTCTACAGAATGCCACACCCTATCTACTTACATGGGCATCCTTGTACCGCCAAACCATGCTGGCTGTTGGGAACTGCATTTGTTTCCTATAGGCAATGCATTCTCTATAAAGTCTTAAGTTTAGTCTGCCTAGGACTACATGGCTAGGGTACCCCAGCTATAAGATTTGTTCACCTAATGCAGTCTAAACTGGTCCCTGCATTCTGCTAGTTAGTAAGTGGCTCTGATGGTGTAGCTCAAACCTTTCAGCTTCCATGCATTTGAAGATCAAGCATTGCATTCCTTGAAGCTACCACATGTGGTGGTGGAAGTCTTTCCAGCATTCATCAGCTTTAAGCACTCTTTGACGATATCAATATCTATCTATATATATGTATGTATATATATATATATATATATATATATATATATATATATATGTATATATATATATATATATATATATATATATGTGTGTGTGTGTGTGTGTGTGTGTGTGTATATATATGTGTGTGTGTGTGTGTGTGTGTGTGTGTGTGTGTGTGTGTATATATATATATATATATATATATATATATATATATATATATATATATATGATATATATATGTATATATGTGTGTGTGTGTGTGTGTGTGTGTATGTATATATATATATATATATATATATATATATATATATATATATATATGTGTGTGTGTGTGTGTGTGTGTGTGTGTGTGTGTATGTATATATATATATATATATATATATATATATATATACATATAAATAATTGTCTCATTGCTGCACAAATGCTCAAAAGAGTGCATACAAAAAGAGCCATCATTTTAGATCAAATCTAAAAATGAATAACAAAAATAAAAAAACAAACCCCGCTGTAATGAGATTTTACACAGAAAGCAGATAGCATTCTGAAAAAGCAGTCTCTAAGAGCATTCACTCTTTGAGTGTAACTATATATATATATATATATATATATATATATATATATATATATATAGTGTATTTGTGTGTACTTCACACTGAATGGACAAAGTATTGACATCCATATCACTGACATAAAAATAACAAAAGATAAATCTTGGAGCAGGCAGAACAAAAGGCAAGTGTTTTTGCAGGGGATAAGTTACCCCCATGCCCTCCATACACCCCTGCTAATCATATAGGCTAGCTCCAAGATCACACAATTTCCAAGTAAAGGACAAATTTCCTTAACCAGGGATTGACGATCTTGAACACCTGTCAACCATCCGTTTGTATTGACCAAATTGTGTTGACCAAACAGATATCAATGTTGAATCTATTAAATTAAAAATACCACAGCAATATAAATATATGACCAAGAAAATGCAACTGCAGGTTTTATCTGGGACAAAACACCCCAGAGTGGCCAGGAAAAAATGGATGACTGATAAGAAATATGGGGGGGGGGTACAGGGAATACCCAACATAGCATGGTATGCTTACACTTTCAACCTAGCATGTTAAGAACTAGCCATCTCCAACCTTTGACCCCTTTGGGTTGTCCCAGAACTATGACTCATTGTCTGGCAGTCAGAAGTTGGACCCAGGGAGGACAGAAGAAAGGTATGGGAGGGAAACTGGGAGACATGAACTGAAATTAATTATGCTGCTTCAACATAGTAAGACGAGAGGATTGAGATCCATTTACTAGTACTGTTTTGGGCAAATAAAATTATTTTCATTAATGGGGATCCTGTAATATGGTGGAACTGGATCAAGGAGAATGTCTTAGTTTGGTCTGACTTGATTAGCCAGGATGATTGGTCTATACCAACCCTGATGGAATGCCAAAAGAAATTTGGGGATCAGAAGTTATGCTGGTGGCAATATCTACAATTAAAAAACATGCTTCAAGAACTGAATAGTGGAACGGATAGGCTGGGGCAACAAATAGGTGGGAAGTAGGTGTTAAACAATGAAGACCCTCCTTGATCTTTAACTTATATAGACGATTGGATAGTTTTAGTGTTCTGTTCCTTGATCAGGAGTACAGGAAATGGGCTGCTACACTGAAGTGTCAGTTAGGTCTGAAGGACTGGTTAGACATGTTGCTTCACACCCAAGTGAAATGTGATCTACCATCCCTCTCCCTTATTCAATTTAGAAAGTTGAAAGATTGGCATATTACTCACAAACAATGTCTACAAAGGAACTGGGGGACAGCAGGTGTTGGAGATATGGTGAAATGAATGCCAATTACGTATACCTGATATGACAGTATTACTATAATAAAAATATGGAAAAGGGCTTTTGAAGCTTCTGTAGTTGTTTTGTGATCCTCCACCACTCCACTGAAGGATGACCTTTTCTGGATTTTGGAAATTGGAACTACAATAACTAACCCCTCTAGGGGGAAGACTGTTTGCTACAACTAACTTCAGTAGTAACGGCTGTAATATTTCAACACTGGACGACAGTTATGCATGACATCAGTAAGAATCTGCATTGTTATTGCAACAAAATCTGCAATGCACTCAAAGGCCAAAATGATTACGAGCAAATGGTATTAGTTTAAAAATCTGTTTGCATGGGATTACATGGTTTTGTTCTAATATTATTTAGCATACATTTGTTAATACGTTTTGGGGAAGGTTTAATAGTGTTTGTTTATAAGCTGTGTTGTGTTCAATAAAATGTTTAAAAAATAAAAAATGGCAGAAAGGAGAGGGGGGGGTATGTTAACTTACTTCCTCAAAGACAGGATTGTGGACTCAAAAAACTAAGTGCTGAGCCATTCAGTAGGGCATGAGCCAAGTAAGGATAAGAGGAAATGGAAGGTAAGAAGGAGGAGGGAAGAATGCATTTACAGGATAAACTAGACTGTCTTATTGTCGCCTCATGTCAAGCAAATGTAATATAAAGAGTAGCATTCAACCTAAAGTATGCAAGAGTATTGCATATCACCATTCATCTTGTAAACTTATCTATGGGTGTATGCCAGCAGTACCAAGACACTTTATGCTGTGAATGTATAATACCACAACTTGTAATTACGTGGACTATCATACAAGGACATATGTGGCTATTTTTCTGTTATGTTAAAGCTATGATCACAATAACCTTTTGACTGAAAGCAACTGGACAAAAGACAGTCTAACTGAAAGTGGATTTTTTTAACAGGTGGTGTGCCCCTTCCCCCATAATCCATGTAGGAACTTGTGCCTTCTTCTCTTCTGTTTCTTATATAAGTAACTCTTGCATCATTACACTGTGCTGTGAAGATGAATATCCCCTTGTAGTAGCCCCTTCCCAATGAAGCTGATTTTGAATGACTCAGAGAAATATCCAGTTCAAACAATTATATTACAATAAACTGGAATGTTTATGGATAGAGAGTACACCAATCCAGAAAAAGAATATCCACAATCGAGCGTCAGTGAGAATCAAATCCTAGCTTAATCAGATTTCTTACTTAGTATAGTGCAGGTTTTATAACTATATGACTCAGCTTTTTGACAAACAGACATTAATATCAAGATGCTGAACCAAGAATCAAATGATACTTTCAGCACCCTTATTGAATGAACCTCTACTACAGAATATACCATAGCAACCTGTGTCTTCATACACACACACACACACACACACACACACACACACGCACACGCACACGCACACGCACACACGCACACACGCACACACACACATATTTAAAATGATACTTCATGAATGAGCAGTAAACCAAAGATTAAGCTTTACATAGGTTATCATATCGCAAGGATCATTTGCAGGGCTGAGTTCAAAGGTAACATAAATCTCAATTTCAGACACGTCACAAAAGGCATAGCATATAAACTAATTTGCGCAATGAAGCAAAAATAAATAAATAAATAACACCACTTGAATGCCAAAATGACCATTTAACCAACTCATTTTATTAAAACAGTAAAAAGAGAAAGCACTTTCAACTCATGATAATGCACACATATTTCCTCAGGCTAAACAAGGCATAAAACCCATTTATTTAAATAATACATTGCTAACATCATGTGTTATCATTTTTATGATTCAGTTGTATGAGCAACTTAGAACAGACGGAGTTCAATAACTTTGTATTAGCACTCGTACACATCACCCAAATATCACAAATCCAAGTCAGAGCTGTAGCCAAAAACTTGGTAAATATTTGTGGTGAGAGATTATCCTAAGTAAATAATTAATCCAAAAACTTGGAAAATATTTGTGGTGAGAGATTATCCTAAGTATATAATTAATCAAGAAACTGAAGTAACTAAGGTTAGTAAGTACAACAAAGGGTTATGTCAAGAAGCCAGCAGGGGAAGCTGTAATTCAAAGAGTAATGAATGGGCCATCACCATGACACTGAAGTATGCATTAGATTCTGGCACAATAAAGTCAGTTATTGAAAATAATTGGCATATTTTGGCCTCTCTTCTTACCATTAATAATAAACTCCAAGAACTCCCAGTTTTTATTAACAAGAATTAATTTGTAGCGACAGCCTGAAAGTGTTCTTTTGAATAAAGAACTTAAAAAAAAAGGAAACTTTTAGGTGTGAGAACTACAGGCAGTGTAGATATTTCACTTACAGTCCACATTTCAACCACCTATTTTTTCACTTGTTCATCAGAATACATAGTTTATGCAGTGACTTGCTGTAAA
This sequence comes from Protopterus annectens, assembly GCF_019279795.1. Classification (NCBI taxonomy): domain Eukaryota; kingdom Metazoa; phylum Chordata; order Ceratodontiformes; family Protopteridae; genus Protopterus; species Protopterus annectens. Next base: position 288,945,686 of record NC_056744.1, read on the forward strand.
TGTGAGGCCTTCTTTATGGCTAAGACTACCAGGAGGGTTCATACCTCCTTTACTTTGTTTATATATGTTGTAAGAGTGCAGGATATACCGAAGGTTTGTTTTTTTGAAAGGGCAAAACAGATAACCAATTGGACTTGAAATGATATTGGTGGAAGCTTCACTTTAATGCTTGTGTTTCCAGGTTTAAAAGATGTGAGCAAATATGTTTATTATAGAAGTCTTATATATGCTTAATTTTTTGTTGCTTTATTTTTAGAAGTGCACCAGTACAACATTATTTAACCCATTTTAAGTTATTTATAGAAATAATAGCTGGAGCAAAGTACATCTGATGTTAGCAGCATTTTACTTAAACAAAGTTATTTTTTCTCTTTTTTCACTCTGAGGGCATCCCTTTTTTTTTTTTTTTTTTTTTGGTTAGTCAGTTGTTAGTCAATTTGTAATACAGCCATTCTGATGTCCAAGAGGTGTTATTTTTTTGGTTTGGTTTGTAGGTGTGACATAACGGAGTGAGGCCTTCATTGCATGCCTTTTGCCATTGTTTGCATAAAAAACACTGCAATGTTCTGCTACAAAATATACAACAGTAGCTTGCAAGAGCAGTTCAATTATATTGTATTGAGTTGAGGCTCCAAATTAATTAGAGGCATTATTCTGGAATCCAGTCACAAATCTTCATTGTGCAGTAATAGTCAAATATTATTGTTCCCACCCAGCCCACCTTACATTTAAAAAGTGCATTAATTACTCCAAAAGCTGTCCTTTCTTTCTAGTTAAGAAATGCAATTGCCACTTTCAGCAAGTGTTATTTATAACTATAAAAATAAGTTACTTTCAGACCCTTAGTCATAATTTTAAGAAAGCTGTGTACCAGTCTATACTTAATGCATCATTTTGGACAGTTATAGATGGCATTATTTCTACAAGCCATTTCTCTGAGAGTTGTTTATAGCAATACACTCGACTAAATACAAATAATATGTCTGGTTACATGCTGTTCGTTGTCAAGTCATTAATAAAACAGATGACCTTAGTTATGAAAATCAAGAACATGCCTTGACTGAAATTAGGCTTCTGCAATGCTCTATGATAGAGCTGTATAAGACAGCACTAGTCAAATGGAGAAAAGTAGCAGCCACGTTGAGAAAAACTGACACTGTTTGTTAAATCAGTTCTACGTCTCTGCTGCTCTGTAACCTAGTAAAAATAAACCTATCAAATAGAAAGAATGCAGTGAGAAGAGTTTGACTCATTGACCTATGGAAGATATCCCAGTATGTTGTGTTTGGCACAGTGACATATACCTATCCCTTGTGATTCAGCCATGTCACAACCTGAGTCAGAGTTCTGTGATCCTGCTCATACATGTGCCTTTAATGGGTACTTTTTGTACAGAAAGTACCAGGAAAATAACCAGTTTTGTTTGCTTTATACAGAGTTGTATTTCTGACAAAAGTGGAAGCCAGCATGTATTACACAACTGCTCTCTCACTGATTTAAGAATCCCACTGTGAGCTATTTTAATTAATATAAGTGACAACTGAACTTCTGAAAATGAAGTGTACCTAGCATATGTAGACACTATGATTGTTCAGCATGGGTCACATTAACTGAGCACAGCAATGTTAATATTGCTGGTCTAATTATCCTAGAGAGTGGAACTGCGACTAATCCAGTCTGCTCTGGTACAGTTTTGTAATAATTTCTGAAGTAGACATAAGAACAACACACATCATATAACTATGATACTGCATTTAATAATATGTATTTAAATTAATGATTTTGCAGAAGTGGTAGGAATACATGGCTGCTTAGAGTCAAGATGCCTTTCTGACCTGTTTTCATTTAATCTCTATTCTATTTTTAATGCAACTTTCATAATGACTGGCTGTTAAAACTAACATATGTGATCTGTGCACATCTTCTGGCCACAAAACACCCAAAAAGCATTTTTATGCCAGCATCAGGAAAACACGAAAAATTAGTAGTATTACTTGCATTTCAAACCTTCAGTTACTACACTCTCCAAGACAAATGCATATTTGAAGTATTAATACTTACAGAACAGATGTGCTGGGAGGGCAGCAGGATGCTGATGGAAAGTCCTTCATACCAAGCCCGGTGCAGTTGACAGTTGTTAAACTACAGATGCATTCAGCTGGACATATTGAGCAGGGAATTGGCTGAGGTGCCAAAGAACCATCAAATAAATGTACACTTGAAATCCACAGTTTGGCTTTGTCTTCATCTTCAGATGTCAACAAGCTCCTAAAATGTCTTCTGGTTCTGTGTATTCTGGTGTGTAGGCCCTCATCCTGAGGCAAACCTAGGTCTTTTTCTGATGGTAACCTCTCAGCATTTCGGTCAAATTTCAACCAAGGATCTGCTTCAGATTCTGCTTCTTCTGTGTTTCCCACATATTTTGCTGTTGACAGACTATATGGCTCTGAAACAGAGCTGAGATCTGTTTTAATTTCAGTGACCCGATACTCCCCTGTCACGGATAGAAGGTATGCAGTACAAGAAAACATGAATACACAAATGGACAAAAATACTGATGTCTCACTCATGGATTTCTGGTGACCCATTCTCCACACGAAAAAGAAGCCAGTTCACCATCCCAAGTGAAGCTTACTGATGTAATATAGTCTTTAGTAAGGTATTTTCTAGTTTTCTTCAAATGATTGTATAAAAAATATTTAATATGACTAAAAAGAAAAATTCTGATCTACCTTAATCATGCCACTTTTAAAGTCATCTAACTCATTTTGCTAGTTTAACCACATTCTGCGTTCTTGTCTACCAATTTCCTTTTGAAATTAGCCTGGCCTGCTCATTCTTAAGATAAAAGTGCACATTTTTAGAACAGACCCATAGAGATCTTCTTTTCCTTACAGCCATGGGCCTCTGTCTGTAACCTGTCTGTGCCCTCAATTCTTCTTACCCTGCTTTGTCATTCTTGTGACTACTCTTTCTCTTTTTTTTGTTATGGGCCTGTCTTTATTCCCTTTGTTCACACTGTGTTGCCTGTCTTTCTTTCACAGTAGCCAGGGATCCATTCAGATTAAAAGCACTTGGCCAGCCCTGTTATTCAGTTTAAACATTCCACAAATAGTTTGCAAGAAAATATCTTTGCCTGTGTGTAACTGGTACATCTGGTACATATGCAACACACTAATCTATAGTCGATGTACGGATTCTGAGATTTTACTCTATCACCTGTAATGTAAACATCTTTAGCTTTATGCAGCTTATTGTCATGCAGAATGAGTTAGCAGTTATATGCAAACTGCAAAGTCAACCAGAAATAAGAATGTATTTTCTATTCGGGTAGTTCTTGGGTCCTTCAAAAAGTGCCCCTGCTCTTATTGCTTGTTTATTTATTTATTTATTTTAATATCTTGTAATATTCAGAGCAATGTCTGTTTCAAGCAGCATACTAGATCTTAGTCTGCAAAGTACATTTTAGTGGACAGATGGAGGTTTGTATCCACAAGGCAGTAACAGAAGCAGCAGGAATGTCAATCTAGAATGAATGGAATCCCACAGACAAAGTATTGGATAAGTCTGCCCTAAATGCCATCCATGAGTGTTTACTGCTCTGTAAATAACTTTTCCAAAATAATATTTGCCAACCATTCGCTGTTTCTTGCTCTGTCAGGGATTAGCTTTATTTCTTCTGATATTGTCCTGCTTGACTTCAGTATGTAATCCTAGCAGTTTGTTGCTTTTTGCCAGACTTGGATGAGAAGTATCACATACATCAAATAAAAAAAAGACTTTATCCCATTGCAGGCTAGATTCCCAAAAATGTTTGGTCATGTGTTTCATACAGCTTTTGAATATGTATGCTGTACATCAGTGGGAGTGTCAGGCACAGCCTAATAGTTTAAATAACTTAAAGCCAACAAAAACAGTGATGTTTAATGAAATGTTTTATCACCAGAGGACTAATTCCAGTCCTCAACTCCCCCACTGCATCCACACTGTTAAATTCCACTGAGAGAGCACAGTATGCACTACCAAGATATATTTACAATGCCCTTCAAAGCAGAGGGTAAAGGGTCAACAGAATATCCAGGATACAGAAACATTAAAGGTTGCCATCTGAAGAGACCCTCTATTGTCTTATCACATTAATGTCCTGTCACACCGGTCTGACCTTCCTGTGTTTGCGCACTAGTTCTTTTAATGCACTAGGAAACATATGAGCTAACAAGACATTAAATAAAAATTAAAATTAAAATAACTAAAACTATAACAGAACAGAACAATTTACAAAATATTGTAACTCTTACTAGTCAGGTATGCAAAACTCAGAGTGACTTTACTCCCATGTGTCTTCACAAATGCACCATTTAAGTATTTTAAGGATTTCTGGTATTGTTATACTTTATTTGATTACTGCACTTAACCTAAAATTCCATTCACTCCAACTACTACCCAACCAATTTCATGCTGTCCCTCAATGAACACTTCCTGGCTTCAGTGATAAAGTAGAGCTACTCTTACCACTGACCAACCATATTGTACTTAGCAAAAATAAATAAATTACATACATACATACACATCAATGACAGTGCTTCTGCCTACAACCTACAAAAGAGATATCAAGTGGCACAATCAGACCATACCAGTAACTGGAAGTCTCTGACTTTCTTCAGAGTGATAGCAGTACTACCAGACCCAGGAAGAAAGCTCTATGAAGTTGAATGATTCAACAAGCCTTCCCTGGGAATTGTGTGCATGGGTGTGAATATGAAAAATAATACTTTTAAGAGAAAGGCAGTTACTGTGGACAGGGGAGCATTGGGAGACATTGGTTCACAGACAGAGTGGTGTAGCTCTGTAAGTGAACAGTGTGCAGTCTAATTTGGGTGTGGAGGTTAAAGACCCAGGACAGTAGCATGCTTCCTCTATGCTCTTAGTGTCAAAGTTGTGTTTTGTGGATAATTCATTGAAACAGACTGGGTAACAGCATCTTGGTCACATTTGGTGGCACTGGTTGCCAGGAGGTCTTCACATTTGGATGTAACTACCATTCTTCAGATTTGCACTCTTTTCTTCTTTATAAGGAGTTATTAAGAGCTTGTAGACTATGTAGTGACAGAAGTTATGTTTTGGATGAAGTACAGAAGAATATTGATATGTTTATAAACAGATATTATAGGTATGAGGATGTGCATAGGATGTACAGAAGGGCATCATGTATGGTCTTGCATGACTGAAATGCAAACATTAGGCTGTAAGGATAAACCACTAAAGAGTTGTTCTATGGCTGTCTGCCAGAAAAGACACACACATTATGTAACCCAGTATAACATGGTAGCAGATTGAGGAGCTATTGACCCATTCTGATTACTGACCCAATAGTGGGTGAAATATTGAGACCAGTTTGCATAATGGTTAAGGTCTTTGCCTCCCATGCACAAGGTACAAAGTTTGATCCTGACCTCTGGCCAATGCATGTTTGGAGTCTGCATGTTCTCCCTGTGTCTCTGTGTGGTTCCTCCCACCTCTGAAGAACATGCTGAATGTTTACATCTGAAACTCATTAATGAATGGAGCTGTGAGCAGCAGCACAGACTCTACATGGTGCCTTATAGACGGAAGAGATTTACAAACCAACCACTTTGGGCATCTACTGTGGTGTGCAGTATCCTCAAGCTAGGATAACATGAATCACAGAGTGTGTACTGTGGCAGTGCTAGCCATATGGTGTAGAATATGGCTCTAGGTGATTCAGTCATGTTCATTAATGCCTCCAAAATGGACATGGGTAGTTACTGGTGATATGTGAGTTAAGAACCTGGCCTAAGCCAGGAACCCCTGGTGGGAGGGGTGCATGTGTCCCTATTGTCAATAAAGCCTAGCCCTGGATCAGTAAGCTACTGGCAGCCTGTGTCTAGTTGCCCAGCCTGGGTTATCTATGATAGCTCTTTTGAGCAAAAGTTGGACATACCTACATGAACTGAGAATTGCTACACTTAATGTAGATTCACTGACAGGATGCAGTTTAGAAATGGATGACAGGCTGGACATCCTGTGTATCCAAGAGACAAGATAGAAGGGCAGTGCATTGAAGCCACTTGGCTTGGGATCCAGTGTTTACTACTGGGGAGGAGGACAGGCTAGAAATGGTGTGGAAATTGTGGTGAGAGAAAGGCTTCAGAAGGCAGTGAGGGATATCATCAGAAATAGTGACATACTCATGGCAGTGTAATGATAGGACAGTATTCATAATTTCAGCATAATCCCAGCCTAGTGAGGAAAAGAGTGCATTCAGGTGGCAGTTGCAGGACCTACTAGATATCAGGGTTCATGAAATGGGTGACTTGAATGCACTATCAAGCAGACAGAACAGGGGCAACTGGAATAAAGAAGGAGAGACCATTCTAGACATCTGTATGGCAAAGGGCTTGAAAGTGGCCAACACATGATTAAGAAAGAGAAACAGTCACAAAATAAAATTGCCAAAGATTCCAAAGACAACCACAAGGCATTCTATAGTTATGTCAAGAATCTAAATGGCAATGCTCAGATCTGCTCTGAGCTACAACAGAATGGCATTAAATATACTGATCCCAAGGATATTGCCAATATCCTGGCAGATCGATTTAGTGCCAACTTCACCCCATCTCACTCCCTAAAGGGCCCATCTCAATACCAAAAGATTGCCAAATTCTGGTAATCATGGCCAGACAGGTAGAAACCGCACTCTCCAAAGCTAAGAATACAGCATCCATGGGACCAGATGACGTCCCAGGCTGTGTACTACATGAACTACAAAATTAATTGGCACTTCATATAAGTGTCATGTTTAATCATAGTCTCACCTCAGGCTTTGTGCCCACTGAGTGGCGCACAGCTACAGTTATCCCACTCCACAAGGGGGGATCTGCCTTGGATCCCGGGAACTACCGTCCCATCAGTCTGACAAACCTGATCTGCAAGGACATGGAACGCATTATCATGGAACTTATAAACAAAGACATTGGCAACCTTCAAATACTGGACCCCACCCAGTTTGGGATTGTGAAGGGCCGATCTTGTCTCCTGAATCTGATTGACTTCTTAGAATTAGTCTCCAGAGCTGTGGACGAGGGTAAGGCGGTCCACACAGCCTATCTGGACCTCGCCAAGGCCTTCGACACCATCCCCCACTCTGGAATCATACATAAACTTACTAAGCTGGGCATAAATCCCTGTACTGCCCCAGAAACAGCCTATGATGAGAGAAGAAGAAGAGCCCACCCTAGAAGAATTTAGAATAGCACTAAAGAAAATAAAGTCAGGAAAGCAGCAGGCTCAGATGAGGTCATAGCAGATATGATAAAGATGCTGGGTGAGATGGGGAGAAATGTCTCCTGAGGGTACTAATAGCAGTGTGGAGAGAAAGGCATATCCCAGATGACTGGAGAATAAGCACACTCATGCCAGTGTATAAAAACAAAGGGGACATCCATAACTGTGAGCAGTACAGAGGAATCAAACTCCAATCACTTTGTATGCAAGTTCTGGAGAGGGTGGCTGATAAATGGATATGCAGAGTAGTTGAAAGTAAGATGGAGGTTGAGCAGTTTGGACTCAGATCAGGATGCAGCACAACTGACCTGATGTTTGCAGTGAAACAGATAGTTGAAAAGAAGTTAGAGATGAGGAAAGAGTTCAGCTGGGCATTCCTAGACTTAAAGAAAGCATATGACAAGGTCTCAGAAAGCTGATTTGGGCAGTAACGTTGTGGTTCAAAGTCCCAGAAGCATTGGTAGAATTAGTGCAGGCTATGTACAATGACCCAATGACTCAAGTACGAGCTGTGTTCAGTCTCACAGAGGCGTTTCCAGTGGGTGTGCACCAGAGTTCACATCTGTGTCCACTGCTGTTCATACTGGTGATGGACTACATTAGCAAACAGGTTGCATGGGATAGATCAACAAAGTTGCTTTATGCAGATGAAGTGGCATTACAGGCAGACTCTGAGCAAGAACTTCAGCAAAGGATAGGGGAATGGAATGGAATGCAAAACTGAAGGCACATGGAATGAAACTAACCACAGATAACAGAGTGTTAATGGCAATAAATTGGGGAAATCAGGAGAAGCTCATACTGTGTTGGCTCCAAATACACCATCCATATGCAACTGCTGACTTGTCAGATTTCTTACTTAAATATTCCCAGTGCACATGCTTCTCTTATTTCACATTTCCAAATGCTCCCTTCATACTCTAACTAGTACACCAGACCTGAAATTTCATTTGTCAGTTCTACTCACTATCCCACCCCAGCTGTTAAACCTAAACCATTCCAGTCCATGCACTGTCCTGCTGCAATGATCTTCCACCAAGTCACAACTTTACTTTCAAAGTGATTAGTCTAATAACCACACAGTTCTACTAAAACACCCTTCTTTCCTGCCTGCAAGGCTACATAGCTGCCTTGTTGTATTTTGTCAACTTCCTCAGGATGGCCATACTAAGATGTTTCATTATTAGGGCTTCCTACTGCAGGTAACAACAGAATAAAATGGCAGAATCTGTGCTCCAGCTATAGAACAAGTGTGCTCCATGTATACCATTTTACTGGGGGTTGTTTTCCTCATTCCCATTTCCTAGATTGTACTATTCCTAACTAAATTTCTGTATTTATAAATTAATTGTAAGATTGTCATTTGTGTGGCTTCTCTGTTAATGCTTGCAGAGTGTTTCTCTTCTCTTCACCGCTATAAGACCAAAGCATTGGTGTATTTCAGAAAAGGGGAGTGTGGAGAACAAAGCTTGTCAAATGGGGGGGGTTGTAGTTTTCTGATATTAAGTATAAAGCAAAATATAAGCAATAAATTTGGAGGTGGTTTTGCCTACAGTGTTCTCCGCTTTCATTATTTGTGGAGTTTAGTCAGTTTGATTTCGTTATTTCCTGGTTTCTGATATTAAGTATATATCTATTTAGGGACTGGAGCTGCCACTTCTACATTCCATTATGACCCAGATACTTCAAATTTCTTAATTTTCTTACCCAGCTCCTCCTATTAACATGTGCACTACCTTGTAGTGCTGTCTTACTTGTAAGACCATGCACAGCCATCAGTTATTCTTTTGTCTACTGCTGCCTGCCTGGTTACTATTGCTAAACTTTGAAACTGTTCCTTGAACAAAAACTCATGTAGCATTGCCATAAAACTGCATTGTTGTACAACCCTTTATGCCATACTTCTGTTCCTCACATCTTTTGTGATCTACTTCACTTTTACTGCAGAAATAAATATGCCTTCTGCAACAAGAATAAAATATGGCATACAGAGAAAATACCAGATGAACAGAATTATTAGGACTGTATGTAAGTTAGAATCAGGAGGATATAAAATCTCAGCATTGTTTATATTGACTTTTTATTCTGTGATTCTGGAATAAACCCACACAATTAACTTGCTAAGCAAAGTAATTGATTTAATTAATATCAAATTCTTAGAAAATGAACACAATAATGAATGTTTTTATGAGGATTCCAGACAAAGATAAAGTAAAATATGTCACTAAAACAGCCGCGTATTATTTTAAACTCTGCTCTGAAATGTTGTTTCTCCTTTATTCAGCACACAAAATTCAGAGACATCCCAGCCAAGAGCAGTAAGGCTGCAGCAAAAAAGGGTGATTTGGAGTGACCACAGAAACTAGCAATTCAGAGACACTTCACTTCAATAAGGAAAGACTACATTATCAGCAAATTTGCATGTCTCTGAATCTCTTGGTGATCACTGCAAGAGCAAAGAAGCATTTTCCTATAATAATCAACAAAGGCAGGCCCATGCAGCACTTTGGCACAGGAACCTCTCTCATTCACTCCCTCACAAACATGCACCCATTCTAACACACATGTATATATAAGGAATTTATGTATGCAAGATGACAAGCCGCAGCAGTACAGCGGTAGCATTGTTGCCTCACAGCATGAGGTTCTCCTGTTCAATTCTCGGCTGGAGCACCTTCTGTGTGGAGTCTGCATGTCCTCCGCGTGGTCGAGTGGCCTCCGAAAGATATGTGTAGAATGGGAGTGTCTTCGCTAAAGGTTGGGCGTCGGGCTGGGAACTCGACACCATAAAACATCTACTGCCAATCATTAGCGGATCGGAGTTCCGCTGTGGTGACCCCTAACTGGGAAAAGCCAAAAAGAAAAACAAACAAACATGTATGCAAGATGACACCATAGCTGTATTCTCCACCTTGGCATGTATAAACAAGAACAAATGGAGCTTCCAGCTGTAACATCATGTATATCACAAATGGATATGATTTCAAAGAAATATAAGTGATACCCATAGGAAAGGGGTTTATCACATGTAAATGTGTAACAGACAAGCAAGTGTTGTCTACTCATGTAAATACTACATTGTAATATAATAACACACAACATACATAACTGACAAATGGCCAAATAGATCGAATGACATTACATGATTTCAAGGTTTACATTGTTAATTTCCAAACATTTCAGACATTGTTATGCTAGGCATGCTAAAATGTTATTACAGAGAATAGTAACATAGCATCAACACACAAGAAAGTATTGCTCACAGTTTCTAATGGTCGGGCTGGATGCCACAAAGTAAGAAATGTTTATAGAAGCCGTCATCTGCCATTAAGCTGTATAGTGTGACAAAACAATAGTAGTAATACAGAAATGACTGGATTAAGACATGCAATACAAAGAATAATTATTTTGGAAAGAGGTAATGCTATGAGCAATGAATGACATAATTAACATTTGCATCATGTCATTTCTGAACACACGCCAGGACAGATAAAAGACATGCATAACAATCATGGATGCCACAGAACTATGCATATAGATAATGTCATGAAGAACACCCTTGAAGGGCTTACAGCACTTTCCTATCTTAATGGGTATGGGTGCCCTTCTTTGTAGGACAAGGTGTGAAAAATTTCACCCTATGACTTACAAAGTAACTGTTGTCTGTGTGCGAGCCACTGTTGTCTGACAGACAGATGTGACCAGATTCAAACCTTTTCTTGTTTACTAGGCTCTCTACAAACCTCTGGACTGACTGCATGTGCTACATCAGATAGCAAGGGATACTTTCACAAATAACTGAATTGAATGTTTGTATTAAGGAATGTATTACAAGTCTAACATGAACAATTAGATTTAGTCAGACTGCTAGAAAAGAGCTACACACGTTACTGTTCACACAACAGTGAGCAGTACAATATCAATGCTTCTTTAATAATGAAGCTGTTTTCATCATGTGATATACAGACTGTCCCAAAAATGAAACACAGTCTATCTGTGTAAGTATGCTATACAAGACAATACTCAATGCATGCACCATAGGAGTACTCACAGCACAGCATGCCACAAATAACAATTTTGCTGCCATGCAATCACAACTTGCAATGATATATCATTGTCCAATATAAAAATGGATACAAATAATTAGTTACAATTGTGTTTGGGTAGCATCAGTACATTCATATATTGTCATATTTCAGGAACTGAATCAAGCTATGTGACTCTACCATTTACTGACATGTGGATGAACCACAAGCACCACAGTGGAAGTCTTAACACAACTGTGACAATCCATGTATTCTCTCTTTTTATATCATATGTTTGTGTCATAAACAATCTCTGAGACAAAAGGAATGGCCTCTCCCATTGTAAATGGACACATTATAACTGTGGTAGATGCCATTCATGCACTGAATGTGGATGTTGAACACCTGAGCATTTGACAACAGAAAATACATGAATATCATATAGTATGAATGCACTATGGCAGAAGTGTCACTACAATTGTGAGATATGTTGGTATGTCAAGCCATAATATCATGTTATTGCTGCAAGAGATATGTGTGCCTCTAATTGCTGTATTAAGACAACAACATACAGAATGTTGACTCATTCCTTTGTGCCAGAGGAACAATGCTTCCTACATCTGTTATGTAAAAACTAAGAGAAAATTCTAGCTAAGCTAGAATTTCCACTGAGTGACCCCCTCAAACCTTTGGTTTTATTGGCCTGAATTTGTCCATTGAACAACTTAAAAAGAAAAAACTCATGGACATTCAGAATCGCCGTATAGCTGAAACACCTGATGTTCATAAGGGTCATTTTCATATATCCCATGTGCCTCTAATACAATAGGTTTGAGGGGTCACTCAGTGGAAATTCTAGATTAGCTAGAATTTTCTCTTAGTTTTTACTGATTGTTTTTTTCTGTTTGACCTTTTCACTCATTGTTTTACATCTGTTATGTAAGGAAAATGTAATCACATGTCATTATTACTCTGAATGAAAACATTGCTATGTGTCAAATTATCTATATGTGTACACAGCAGATATGTAGTGAAATGTAGAGTCACAATAAGACTGGTACAACATAGTCTCAGCATTAATGGCTGGATTGGAACTAACTACCTAAGACCACAAGGGATCTATATCACTATGTCAAACTCATAATTGTCGAACACCTCTTTGTCAAACTTTATTTGTTGAAAATTCATTAGTTAAATGATCGTTTCAGCAAAACTATTTCCTAGGGTAAGTAACCAGTGGGCCAACTACTGACCGCAACAAAAATAGCATATTTAAAACCCACCCTGGTGGGAGACTGCACCCCTCACTCCCAACTAAATATATCAACTCCGAGATCGCACTACAGTGGGGAAAAAGGCAAATTCCTGATAATGGCCTACTGGTTACTTACCGTGAGGAAAAGTTCACTGAAACAATAATTCAGCAAATGAAAATTTCAACAAATAGGGTTCGACACAGTGGTGGTCAATGAATAGTGAGTTTGACAAAGTGAAGTAGACCCAACCACAAGTTATGGATTAGTCCCTAAATTCCAAGCACCAAGCAACATATTGAGGTACAAGTGGGACACTGCACATGTAAATGGATGACATCACCACTGTTTATTATCTGGGCACTTCTGCTAAAAAGTGGTTGAAGCATACAATAACAATGTACAGCTACACATCATATATGTATTTGAAGAATAGTATACACATCATGAGAGTGAAAGGCACACTCACGGCTGGCATTAAAGATCTGCCATATGTAGTTTCATAATGTGCAAAGCACACTACAAAAGTCATGCAACACAGAATTTGCACTCTATCTGTGAGATACTCCAGTTGTTATAACATTATCTTATCATTGTGTAGCCCAAAGTTTTTTTTTTTTTCTGGGGATGCTAGGATTTGCTTCTGTAACATTTTACCACTGTAAATCCATCTCAGAAGTGGAGGGTACATAAAGGTGTTGTGAGGTGGCAAAGGTATATGTCAGTAACCACAGTCACACTATTTAAGCAGGGATGAACTCAAACCATCTACCTAGTTAGTTATACCCTGTATATAGCACATTATCAGCAACCAGTACCACAGTAGAATACTGGGTACAAGTGAGGCATACTGCATCTATAAACAGATGACATCAGCAGTGTATTGCCAAGGAGATGTGTCTGATAAAATGACTCTCACAGCCATCTGGAGTTGTAATAGTTGCCACTGCAAATGTGTGTAAACCAATCCTGGATTCATCTATAGTCAGACACAAACTTGTAGAAGTTAAGCACTGCTGTACTTGAACCTCCTACCTATCTATGTACACATTCTGGAGATTAATATAAGAAACACAAGTGCCACAGGAATAGTCTGACTCTTAAGGGGAGAGAGTGCACTTTTGTCAGTGTGTTTCAGTAAAAAGTGGGATAAGGGAGCTGTGTGAAGAATTACATGTATTCTTCTCAGACAAAGTGGACAGAGCACAAAAATTCACATACATACACACACACACACACACACACACACACACACACACACACACACACACACACACACACACACACACACACACACACACACACACACACACGTTTCCCATGTTGTGCATCAAACCTCTAGTTAGAAAATCCAGAGAGTGCTGATAAGTTTGAATGTCAAGGGACAGAGACAGAGCACTTTTGTCAGGATAACCTCATCAGTTTGTTGTAGAGCAGGTACCTCACTAAAACGTGGGATAAGGTATGTGTATGCACATTTAAATGCATTCTTCTCAGGGGAGGTGGATCTAGCACCAGGTGTTACACACACTCACACAAGTTTTCCATGCTGACCATCAAACATCCTAAAGAGTTAAACAATCCAGAGAACTCTATGCTAGTCACAAATGCCACAAGAGATGTTTGACTCTTAAGGGGAGAGAGTGCACTTTTGTCAAGATGACCTCATTAGTGTGTTGCAGAGAGGATATTACAGTAAAAAATGGGATAAGGGAGTTGTGTGAAGAGTTAAATGTTTTTTTTCAAGGAAAGTGAATACAGCACCAAGTATTACCCACACACATTCACTCAAGTTTCCCATGATGGGCATGCAACCTCTTTCTCATCTAGTTATACAATCTATAGCTCAGTGTATTAAACACAAGCACACCAGGAGAAGATTGACTTTCTCAAGGTGAAACAGCACATTTGCGCTTCTTGAAAATCCACTCTTTGGAAAAAATGGTACTGTGCACCACAGGTTGTGCAACAAATACATATGTGCACACAGGGCAATGTAACATCCCTATGATTGTCCAATGTAATTATATACTTCTCTACTAAAATGTAGATACTGTCCTTCTTGTACATTGAGTTATTATGAGGCACAATGACATGTTTCACATTATGGAATGCCATACACATGTGCTCTTGTATATGACTGGATTATCAATCAAACTTTCCTACAACTTTATGTCAGGATGATCACACACTTTTCTCATACTTACACTACATGCATTGACAGAACAAACATGCAAGACATACGTAGGACAGTGCACTTCAGAATAACAGAGATGGATTATGTGTGAATCGATTAACCAAATGTGCAACACAGTTGCAAGTGTAAACACTGTAGAGCAGTCACACATTAAAAGATTAAATTAATTGAGTCAACATCATTCTGAAATTAAAATAACCTTTTAAAATTAATACAGACATACAAATGTTGTGCAACTTAAAACAACAATGATGTGATTTTATTTTTTAAGTTAATCTTTGAGCGCAGCACTGCTAAGCTGAATTACGCTGCTGACGGCAAAGTCTCAGGAAATGTATAATCATGTCTTGAAGTGTTCAACTTCGAATAGGAATTAGCAGTACTCTGTGTTATGCTGTGCCAGCTACCACACAACGACACAGGCCTCACACTAGGGAGAAGCACATTAATGTAGCAGCAGGTAACGATGTATTAAGGAAAGGTGCAGCTAACATTTACAGCAACACAAGTCAGACAAAACATGATGAAACATTTTTTCATCCATCTGGATTCGAACATTTAGAACACTGCAAAAAAAAATGAGTATAACCTAAGCACACACTGTAGAAGTCATACTTCTGGTAGTTAAGAATTGACAGCAGATTTCAGCAAAGGTGAATGTATGTATTCATCTTCATTACTCTATTGACCACTGTAATCTGTACATGCAACTCTTCAGCTTGTTGAAAAGTACATTTAACTTAATATACATAACTAAGTACAGTGGAGCAAAGTGCAACAGAGTAATGCGGCCAAAGGCTTTACAATCACAAAGTATTGCCCTAAGCTATGTGCTTGCATTCAGTTTTAGTTGCCTTTGTTGCACGGTGCCACACATTTCACAACTGCAGAGGTGGACGAATAATGAAAGACAGGGGTTAAGATACATTGACGGGGGAGATGGAAGCAGGGACAAAGTAGTTAATGAAAGAAGGATAATGATGGGATCATAACGATAGTTATCCAACAGGTAGACATCAAAAACTGTGTGAAAAACAGTCAGTAACACTGAGATAATGACTGGATAAGAACCCTTGAAAGTAGTCCAAAAAATTTATGTCTACATGTGAGCATTAAATCATCACACCAGAAAGGGATTACTACTTTATGATATTTAAATAACACAACTGAAGCACACATGACAACTTACTGAAGCAGAGGGGTGAACAGAGAGACAGACAGACAGATGCAGAGAGGAATAGCAACAATAGGTTTTGGGGGTCATGTAGGAACATCTGTATCATTAATCTATCATGCTTTGTTCAATAAAATGCTTGTTATGAGGAGAAATAAGGGGTAGAAGAAGGATACAAACACGAAGGAGGAAACTGATGTGGAATAAGGTGAAGTCCCAAGACTGGAAAAACTCTCCTATCTGCCTCAACAAAAAGTTGAGATCCCTCATCAAATCCTCTAAAGCTAGGTATGAAAACAGAATTGCAGCAGATAGTAAAGACAACCACAAGGCCTTCTATAGTTATGTAAAGAATCTCCATGTCAATACCCAGATTTGCTCTGAGCTACTGCACAATGGTACCTACTACACCGAGCCAACAGATATTGCAGATATACTGGCGGACAGATTCAGTGCCAACTTTACCCCCCCCAAAGGACCAGTCACAATACCTGTAGATTGCTAGGTACCCAGTATTACTGCTGCACAGGTTAAAACAGCACTGTCCAAGACCAAGAATACAGCTTCTATGGGACCTGACAATATCCCTGGTTGTGTTCTACATGAACTACAGAGTGAACTGGCACCTCACCTGTGTGCTCTGTTCATCCACAGCCTCACCTCAGGCTTTGTCCCTGCCAAATGATGCACTGCTACAGTTATCCCTCTCCACAAAGGAGGAGCAGCTACAGACCCTGGGAACTATCGCCCCATTAGCCTGATGACTCTGATATGCAAAGCTGTGGAATGTATCATCATTGACCTAATAAACAAGGATATAGGGAACCTCCAAACTCTGGATCCAACACAGTTTGGTGTTGTGAAGGGTAGATCATGCCTATTCAACTTGGTTGACTTCTTTGTGTCAGTCACCAGAGCTATGGATGAAGGCAAGGTGGTTCATACAGACTACCTTGATCTAGCCAAGGCTTTTGATACCATTCCCCACTCATAAATCATAGAAAAACTCACTAAGCTTGGCATCAACCCCTATGTCACTAGGTAGGTTGCAAACTGGCTCACAGATGGAACCCACAGTGTGAAAGTAGCTGACTCCAAGTCAGACTGCCAATTAGTTATGAGTGGAGTCCCACAGGGTTTGGTCCTGGGTCCTCTCCTGTTTGGTATCTACGTCTCTTAAGTCCAGGCCAACACAAAGGGACTCTGGCTGACAAAGATTGCAGATGATTGCAAGTTGGGAGCTATTATTAACTCCCCAAGTGATGTTGACATCCTACAGAATGGCCTCACTGTGACCAACAACTGGTATCAGAACCATGGCCTTAATCTCAATGTCAAAAAATGTGTCATCATCCCCTTTGGGAAAACCTGGTTCCCATGAATTATCATATTGATGGTAGTCCACTGAACACAGAAGACGTTATAAGAGATCTGGGAACACAGGTTGACAGCAACCTCTCTTTTGATCACCACATTGCCACTGTGGTCAGAAAGTCCTTCTATGTGGCACATCTCATTACTAAGGGTTTTGCATCCAGGAAGAAAGAGGTCATTGTCTCCCTCTACTCTTCCCTCATTAGGCTAATCATCGAGTACAATACCCCATTTGGCATGTACCTCACTAGACACCTGCAACAACTGGAGAGGCTGCAAAAGTACCTCACAAAGAGGATCCTAGGCCTTAAACACTTGTCCTATATGGACAGACTCAAAAAAATCCAACTATTCCCTGTCTCATATCGCCTACTTAGTGGCGATCTCTACTTGACTTACAAACCATGTCTGACCCAGCTCTATTAGAAATGCTACATCTAATCCCTCCACACCACATGCTCCACAGACCTCAACCTCATTACCACAATTAACAGAACATGCTGGAGAGACAGGTTCATAACCTAAGAACTGTTACATAAAGTGTTTCACTGCATTGCCTTTAATCCA
This sequence comes from Protopterus annectens, assembly GCF_019279795.1. NCBI lineage: Eukaryota > Metazoa > Chordata > Ceratodontiformes > Protopteridae > Protopterus > Protopterus annectens. The sequence goes on from NC_056744.1 coordinate 288,963,581, forward strand.
CCTTTACTCTGTATTCTCACAACATGGTGGATTAAGAAAATAACCAAACCACTGCAGATTAAATTGAAGTCTTCAGCTTTTGCAATAAGAAGTTAAACAGCATTCATTACCACTCAGAACTACTGTGCTATGCCATCATCTGTGCAAATGCTGAGCACATAAAGCGAAGGCTTATCAGTGGGCCATTTGTGGCTATGTGTGTTGTATATGAATCAATTTTTTTGACCAGACTAAAAGTGTGACATAGGATAATTCTGAAAATGGAGTTGGCAAAAAGGGAGTAGGGCAAAGGAGAAAGAATAAAGGAATTTGCAGGAGGGTCATGGGAGTACACCATAGTTATCCACTTCTTCACAACATAAATGTAAAATTGTACACACAATTTTATTACTTTAAAGAGTCATCACATCAGTGATGGGTGACAACAGAATAATGTATGGCCAGTTTGACCAAATTAAGTGTGTCATGATTACACATAGGTAAAGTGGTGAACTATGTTTGGGGAGAATTTTTTCTTGTGAGACAGATGCCTATTTTTATTACTTTTTTGGGAGAGAGAGGAATGTTGGGAAAGGTGCTTAGAAATGAGAGGGTGAGGTGGGTAGTGTAGGTTAAAAAGCCTGTGTTGACACATAAGACATACAAGACAGACAGGAATGGTGATGGAGACAAAAGCCTGGGGGATACTATTATTAGGGATAGGTAGGGGTTATCAGAGGCACACCCATGTCCATCCTGGGAACAGTAAGAATCTAGTCTTAACCCTCAGAACTGTCAACACTGTCTCCCACAGCAGCTCTCTGGGTCAGTAACAGTTATGGCATCATCTTTGCAATCCGATTCAGGACCATTTCAACTCTGACAATAAATGTACCATGGCCACTCTCTTTTATATCCTCCACAGCCTTGTCAGGTCCTGTGGGTAACAAAATCACCACCTCTACTAGTACTTTTCCCAGTGGGTATCACTGCACCAGCAGCTGGTGGAGATCTACCTGACAGATTTGCAGCAGATAGGGAAGGGGGTGGAAGAGTCAACACTGGCAGGTTGTCATCCCAAAGTGCCAGGTGTCTGTGCTGCCATCTGTGGAGGTATGGCAGGCCAAGCCAGAGTGGCCAACCAATCTCTGTTGAGTAGCTATTTTTCAGTATCAAGACATACAAACAGCAGAATGTTAAAAATAAATATGTAACCCCCCCCCAAAAAAAAAATGAGAGAAAGAGAGAGATGGGTTTGGGGGAAGGCAAAAACAGATAATTAGATATGTCATGTTACTTTACTATATTTTTCAATAAACTTTGACAATGCATAAATAATTATGATAATTTACTAGTGTACATTGTTGTCAAATCTGTATATGATGGAAATGTAGTAATGTGTCATAAAATAAACAAATATAACTGCAATGATATAACAAAGAGCAGCTTTTTTTTCCATATGATGGATAAGATTTATGCATTCAAATGTAGTAATTGCAATTACCATAACTGAATTGTTCCTAACATATTATTGCTGCCAATATTTTATAAGTGCATATCCAGTAATAAATGTGGTTGCAGCCTCTGGGTACTGAATCCACACACATTTAATCTAGTGCTCTCTTTGCATAATGCAATCAGCAAGAGTTATCGGAAAAGGCATGCATGCTTGAGATGAAGGTTGAGGTATACTACAATACTAATACAAGCTGCTGGTGATTGAGGGAATGAAAAAAAATTCTGGCTTGAATTTGGACCCAAGTCATGCTTACCATGTGTAAAAAAAGAAAATACATACATATATATATATATATATATATATATATATATATATATATATATATATATATATAAAACCATAATGAGTACCTGCATTTTCTGGATAGATCATTAATGCCATATCATAGACAGGTTTTGAGTCACTATACTTACATAACTGATGGGGTAGCTTCCCATCAGCTTAAGAAGTCCTGCTTGTGCTTCTTAAGGTCATTATAGTGATGGTAACATTGTTCCCAGTGCATGAAATGTAAATTGCACTAGAGACAGCTTTGGCTAAGCTATTCCAAACATCAGCTTTAAACTGAGACTTGGTTTAATTCCCCTGCAGCCGTCTATGGCTGTAGCATTTCATGAAAAGTGCCACAAATATCCTGGAGTCCTCAATACTCCACCTTTGTGCTCTAAATTTAGTACGATTCCCTCCCTCACCAGACATATCTGGAAAAGTCACGCTAACAAAATCTGTCTTAACTGGCACTCAATTCAGATCTTACAGGTAACTGGTTGTGCATAAAGTCCCCTACCAACTACATTTATGCCGAAAGCAGATGGCACTGCTTGCATCACATAGCAGTAAAGGTGTGAAAATGGCATTGAGCTTTGCCTTGTGTGATGCTCAGCCTATTAACACAGGCTCCAATGGTCAACAATGGAATGCTTAATGGCATGGCTTTTAATCTTTGCAGTGTGGAAGGAGAAAGAGGAGGAAATGTGACATATTGTGATGTTGGGGCTTACATGATGTTAAAATATTCTTGTACCAGCTGGAAGTCAAGTGCATTGTTTAAAGCATGCAAAAATGGAAACTTAACTTATTAATTGACATTGCCACATGAGAACTACCTTTCAAGCATGGAAATTAGGCATATACTAATTTCAGAATGAATGGATATCCACTTCAGGGAGGGCTGAATGTGTATGATTTTAATTACACTTGGGAATGCATTCCTATGTAAAACACAGTATTTCTGTTTTTAAACATATTTCAGGTGGATGCAGTTGAATAAGTTAAGTAATACAGGTTGGGTGATGTTGTATATATACATACTTCACCTGACATAACTATCCTAAATATATAGTGAGGATATGTGATGCATCATGATAATTATAACAAAAGTATTGCACCCATCATATATATGCAAGTTCATTTTATATTAAATATCATCATTATCAAGTATAGAAAAATGGGCACACATTAATTGATTTTATATGTGAAACATTAATGATATATTCCAAATAGAATAGTTTACTTATGTAAGCATTGCTGATAAACTGCTTGCAAGAAACATGTCTAATATTATCATTTTTCTTTATTGTTACAGTCCTAATCAAATTGTTGTGAGAAATTGAATTTTTACATCCTTTTTTAGATGGACTCAAACCTTTAATCAGCTGTGTTCTTTACCCAAATGCACTGCATTTACACCTTGTACCACAGAGATAGGTGTAACAGCTGGAATTTCTCCCCTCAGTACTTTCCAGAGTGCAGAGGAAAGAGTATCTTTTCCAGCTGTGATTGCACTACATAAGGCATCCTAAACTAAATTTTTCATTTTTTTCTTAGGAAGTGAACCATGTTTGTGTACTGCTAAACACAGAGCAAACGCAGATTAAAAATACATAAAAGATATAAGGCATATATAGAGTATGTGCAACATGATCTTGATGTGGGATTTGAACAATGCCTCCTGTAACTTATTTCACTCAATTAATTTCAATTATACCTTGGGCCACATAAATGGGCATCTGTCAGGTACAATCTCTGCAGTGAGTACTATCCATGGTGCAGAGGGCTGTGCACTGACGTCAGGCATATTTACTCTACATAAAGCATCTAAACCCAAAATTTAATTTTTTTCCTTAGTTTTGTGTGCTACTGAGCAGACAACAAATGGAAAAGGCATTAGAAGAAAATATATGATAGAGAACAAAGCTGAGAGCAATTAAAATGCAATCAATCTGTATATGTAACAATGACCAGAAAAACAATTGCATTCAAGTGACACATTCATCCTTATATTTGATTGAAACAGCAGAGATGCACTTTGTGGAACACATTATCGGACTTCTAGTTAATGACAAATAATTTCAGAGAGGGCACACAACAGCTCACATTATTAGTAATACTGGCACTATTTGACTTTTAAACAACACAATGGTATCACAAAATGTGATTAAATATGTGTTCATAATATCCCCTGTAAAAGTATCATTTAAGCGGATTCAAACGATGCATCATCTGTCCTTTGTCTTTAAGCTCACTGCACTTGCATCTTGTGCCACAGAGAAAGCTACCTGACAGGTATGTTTTCTTCACTACATACTATCCAGAATTCTGGTTTCCACTACATAAGATAAACTAAACTATATATTTCACTTTTTTCTTAAGCCATGGAAGTTCATTTTACACTGCTAAATGACTTGCAAATGTAGAATGCAATATTTTATCCTTCTGTCACTTTTAGTCAATACAGACTTTACTTGAGTTTCCCACATCAACATATTCATAGACCAAAATGAGTGTCAAGATTTAGTATGACCTCCCTTAGTAAAATGATCTAAGAACAAGTTTTAAACCATATATCATCTGAACTGTTTCTTTAAGCTCAATACATTTACACATTACGCCACAGCAGTAGGAGTCTAGCAAATTGAATTTCATCACTCTGTACTGTCCAGACTGCTGAGGAAAGTGCAACAATGACAGTTTTAATTGCGCTATTGATGGCATCCAAAATAAAAATACAATTCATCACCTTTTACCTTGGGCAGTGAATTACTGTTCATTGCTACTGACCACTGCCAGTCAAAGAAGTGCAAAGCCAAATGGTGTGTAAACAATAAAGGAAAAAATAAAAATAAATTGGAAACAACTACTTTAAATATACATATCATTTCAGATGTTTTATCAGCTTTATTATCTTGCAACAGGAACCTATATGGATTTGAACCCAAAAAGAAGAGTACTAAGAACAATCATTAAAGAGTATTTCCCGTATTTGCCACAGACAAAGATATATATTTGAAAACTTTAAAATTGTTAAGATGCACTGATAACATGACATTGTATCAAGTCACACTGAAAGTACAACATAAACAAGTTAAGAAAGTTGTCTTTTCTTATTTAATAGTAAATGTCTGGATGATTGTTATATTGCCAACATTTAGGATGTCCATGTACGTACATAATATTAAACAAAGACTGCAAACACTGCAGGTGTATTTTTCTCTTTATTGTGCCTCATTCCCTTATCTATGCTCTCTTAGTAGCAATTCTATCTCTGTTTTATTGCATATATTATCTGTATCAATGCTTAAAGTACTCCCTTGAATATAAACCACACTTCTTTCTAAGGGCCAATAACTGTGGTCATTAAAGCCAGCATTTGAATGTTAAGAATGTTGCTCTCCTAAATCAGACAGTGCACTTTCAGATTTTTTGGGAAGTCTCAGCAAGTGTACATCAAAGAGGGGAGATTGTGGAACCCTAATTGCTCCTGTAGTCAGAGTAATCATAGAGACCTGATGGCCATTAGCAGGTAACATTTGCAAATGCGTCTCCTTGCAATGCTAAGGCATGTGCATGTAATGGTGTAATTGTGTACCTCCTTATATCATGTTTACATTCCCTACACTTCTTACTGATTATAGTATTCAAGATTGCTAATGATTTAATGCCTGATTTGCATACGTAAAGTGCTCACATGGCTAACTCTGCACGGTATAAAGATAACTGTGTAGCTAATGCCATTTTATCATACTGGGGAGAGTGTTTGGCTCCACAGAGCTTGATACTGCCAAATAAACACAACATTTGGAGAATTATCTATTTCTTTCACTACCATATTGTCAAGTTATTTCACTATTTCTTACATAATGCTTTTAGTGTAACATTAAAAGGCAAATTACACTGGCAACTCAAAAGCATTTTTTTATCTAAATTTTATGTTTTTGTTTTGAAATAGCCATGCCTGCATTACAAAAAGTATGCTGTAGAGTGCTATCTAACCTATGTTTTTAGGTTGTATTTAATTGTTTGCCCAGTTATAGCAGATGAGTGTATTATAACTTTATAGGAAGGTCTGGTAATTTCACCTGTGTTATGTTTGTGCATTTCTACCAGACTGCTGTCCACAGAGGGGAGATGGGACTTATAACAGTTGTCTTACATTACTAATGCTACATTGTGAATTGTAATAATGCTGTGATGTATTGCACAGTTAACCTGTGTTGTCTGCGTTGCAGAACTGTTATAGATTGTTGTTCATATTTGATTTAGAAATTTGGGGGGGGGTCCTAACTTGTGTGCAGTCATAGGAAGCATTAACTTTGAAATTGTTGTGTGCATGATGAATATATATATATATATATATATATATATATATATATATATATATATATATATATATATATTCACGCATTACTGAGTTTACAGTCATCATGTCTGTGTATTATATACTTAATTATGTGTATGCTTTCTGTTTCATCTCACACATGACTATGGTACCCAAGAAGAAATATGTGCCCTTCAAGCCACCTACACTAATGCAGAAAATCAGGTCATTTTATAGGCCTTACAGCATCATGGATGTTTTTTTCTTAGGGAGAGATAGTGGTGACCAATCTCTCTGAGGCAGGGCATGGCAGCAGGTGGTCAATGACAGCAATGCTGTCAGCAGGCAGGGGAGAACTCACTCCAGATATGACACCAGGCAAATTATATGATAACCAATGTCCACTGTCAGGTGGTTGCAATTGCCCAGGAACAGGTTGCTATAGGAAGCTGTCCTGCTACTGAGCCACCACTAACTGAAACAGAGGAGTTCCTATCCACTCTTGGAGATCCAGATAGCTCTGCAGAATGTTCCCACAAAATTCTTGATGTTGGTGCAGATGTATACAACAAAACCAGAGTGTCACAAGTAGACCTTCCAGGTATGCAAAATGTAATTGTCACTGTTACATCTTTATATTCATATAGCTTAGATGCTTGATAAAGAGCCAGTGATAAGTATGAGTCAGATGACACAGTCATAGAGAAGTAGAGGAGGGTGTCTGGGGAGGGGAATCCAACTGTTCACTACATTTTTTGTACAAGAAAATTTTTAATCTGCACATGTGAAGGGGGTTGTTCTCTTTTATTTATTTAATTGTCTTTGCAATAGTTATCAGCCATCTTTTCTTTCCCTAAATCACACACAGGGACATCTGGATTGCAGGCTGCCAGTCCACCTGCACATGGTAAGCATGCATTTGGTTATTATTATTACTGCATATAAGGTAGATTTATGTCTATATAAAATTAAATTTTGTGTTGCATTAGCAACTGGTAGAGTTTAACATACCTTCCAAATAAGAAAAATATGTCATCAATTTAATTCTCTATTTCTCTGTTTGTTGTGATTTTTGGTTTATATGACCATTGGTGACCTGAGAGTGGCACTATGGAACTTCTATCATCTGATGTTAGAGTATCAGTAACCTCTGATGATAATGGTGAAGATGAACAAGCACAATTTGGGGGTGCAGAGGGTCAGTCTGACAAAATGTTTGTAGTTACCACATCCCCTGACAATATTTCAGATATGGTCAGTATATCTACACCTACCCATGGTACAGAGACCTCTGATATAGGATAGGTTGAGGGTGACACTGTTGATAAGGGTAGTGTGGTTAATCCAGTTGCAGAGCTGGTAGCTTTTGTCTGTAGCCATTGTGAAGGTGTGGTGACACACAGGAGGGTTGGTAGGGGGTGCTCAGAAGAGGCCTGCTGTCTACCTTACTATTCATGGTGGTGTGTTATCATATGCCATCAGACTTATGTGTAGGTCAGTAGTGGAGGCAAAGGCATGCTCCACCAGGATATCGAAAGAGATAGTATGACTCCTAAACGTTATGCATTCTGCTATGCTTAACTCTCTGAACCACATGAGTGACTCCCTAGACAGGATGAATGACACACTTGCTTAGGCAGTGTCTGTGATGGAACATCTGTTAGGAGAGGGTGGGCATCCCCATTTACAGAGAGCCATTGCATCTTATGGTGTTAGCATACATGGCCATACAAGATCATGCTCTCATAAGGAAACTGTGTCCACTGCTCCATCAGTGACTGCGCTGTCCATATTCAGACATGGTAAGCCATGGGGCTGTGGTCCTGGATATAGTCATAAGGACAGCTCACCCAGCAAACATCACTCACATTCAGGTAGCATACCAACTTATAGCCAGGGTTATGGAAGTAGCAGTGCAACTCTAGGTAGAGGTGGTTCATGCTCAGGGGTGACAGCGCTGAACTGACTACTCTATCACACGTGGCTCACACTTGTCCAAAATTTGCCAGGATGTAGTGTTAGCAGAGGACTCGATTGTGTTCATGCAGACACACACCCACATACACACACCCACACACACACACACACACACACACACACACACACACACACACACACACACACACACACACACACACACACGCTCACACACACACATTGAAAACAATTACTTGCCCATACCACCTCAGAAACAAGAAAACTATCTAAACAGTCCTGTTGAGTACTATACATTTGTTGTTACTGGCCCTGAACACTATATACACTGATAAATGTGTTTGTTATTCACACACACTCACTTCTTTGGTGTCAGCCTTGCCCTCTTACCACCCCCACTTTGTACAAATGATGATGACTTTGCACGTGACTTTGTGGCTTAGGGTTGCATATATGTGTGAAGCACACAGATGGAAGCATTAAGTACTTCAGTCTTGCTTCTTGGTATAGTTGTGCAAATTAGGGTATAATTGACCTGTTCCATGTTTAACAGACAGTGGTGAATTGAACTGCTTGATTCACACTGTTGTTTCTAATACATGACTGTATATAGCAAAAATCTGACAGAGGAGATATTATTGACAGGACCCTATCAATTCAGTGAAAAATCAGTTCAGCAAACTGCATTTTCGGTGCACTTACACCGAACATGCCATTAGTTAAATTGTACATACTGAGATCGCAGTATAGTGAGGATCAAGAAATTTGTCCGTTCCCCACTGTAGTGCAATCTCAGAGTTGGTGTGTATATATATATATATATATATATATATATATATATATATATATATATATATATATATATATATATGGTCTATATTAGATAACTGAATGCTTAAAAAAGTTAACGGTGATTAATCGACCTTATGTAAGCGAAAGCTTACAATGTCGATGTGTTAGAACAGAGATTTTTCCCAAGGGAAAAAAAATCGCTGTTCCAACAACAAAAAAAAATAAATAAATAAAAAACAATTTCAAACATTACATTAAATGGGGGGGGGGGGCTTCACCCCCCACACCCCCCTACTTAAATATACCAACTCTGAGACCAGATCTTTCCCAGGGAAAGAATTCGCTTAACAGCCGCTTTGATATTTTGCATTTTCTGCCTTTTATGTTTGACCAAGATGCATTCGAAAAAATGCGTCTTTGGTCTTGTAATATAGACCCTATATATATATATATTTGATGAATGGCATTTCTGATGAAATGCTGTTCATTGTAGTGACAGTTTGATGTAGTGATATAGACCCATTACTGATATAACTGTATAACTCAGACAAATGTTTTGCTTAGGGGCATATATATATTTCCTTATGAGTGTAATCAGCTATATAACTTTTTTTCCTGTACAGGTTCCACACTTATCTTCTCATTACTGCAGGTACAAATTGTGCCCTTGGAGGAACACAGCCATTACATGGTTACTTAAAGGCTGTGGAATTTGACAGGCATCAATTTTTCTATTTGTATATGTGTGGGATCTTAGGTAGTGATTGCGTGTGCTGTCCTTTGTCATAGGCCTCATTATATCCCTACTCAGTGAGGTTATGTGGGTTTCTCATGGGTATCATGAGCCAGAACTCCAGTGCATAACCTGCATCTCCCACTAGATGCCCTTAAGAAATGTCACCCCCTAGCAAACCAGGAGTACAGCTCACTAATTATTAGCATGAAACTGCACTCATTGCAAGCATTCCTTGCCCTAGAGGATGCTGACATTTGTGCAGTCACTGAAACCTGGTTCAAAGCTGCAGAGACCACACCATCCTTACCAGGTTACTCATTCCACCATACTTTCAGACCACAAATGGAGGTCTACAAAGCCAAAGGAGGTGAAGTTTATATATTTATCAGAGACATGCACACTGCAGGCTTGTCAAACGGTATGATGCACAGTAGACACTCCAAGTGCAGTTAAGTGTTGACAAAACACCTATTCAAATCATAGCTAGCTACAGACCTCCAACCATGACTCAGGACACCCACTCCACCTATCTGGACTTACTTGAATCCATCAAGATTCAACCCTCTACCCTGATCCTGGGTGACTTTAACTACCCAACCATAGTGTGGAAGACCTATTCTAGACCAAACATGAATGACCAGAAATTCCCCAAATTCATCAGTGCCAATGGATTGGATCAAGCGGTTGACACCTCAATGAGAGGTGAAAATATCTTGGACCTGATCCTAACCAAAATGAGTAGCCACTGTAGCACCCCTACAGTGTCATCCTCCTTGATAAGATTCAACCATAAAGTGATCACTTTTGAAGTCGCTATCTCCCATGATGCCCCCCCTTTGTCAGTGTCAAACAAAAAAACTTTTCCAAAGCTGACTACAATTTCCTCAGAGAAGGTATAATCAGCTTCACAGCCACCGTCTCTTCAGTTGGAACTACCACTAATGTCCAAGCCTACACCAAAAAACTATATGAGCACCTACATAACTGTATGGACTCAGCAATACCTGACCGGACCAAATTGTCTTCCTCAAGGAAGAGTAAACCTGTCTGGTGGACAGCATCAATAAACAAACTCTATAATAAAAGGAAAAAAATGCCTGTCCAGGACCAAGAAGCAAGAAGGAGCAGGTGCCATGTTGGAAGCAATGTCTCCTTTGTCTGAACAAGCAAATAAGGTTACTGGTGAAATCCTCTAAGGCTGACTTAGAGTCCAAATTGGCCACATTCACTAAAGACAATCACAAGGCCTTCTTTACATACATTCACAATCTCAATGGTAACACCCAAATCTGCTCTGAACTGGTGGTCAATAACACCACATACACAAACACCATAGATATAGCCAACCTGCTGATGGTTAGGCTCAATGAAAATGTCACTCCCCCACCCACCCCCCGTCAGTAAACCATGACATCCCCAGCACCTGCTCCCCTCCCCTCATCACCAGGGAGCAGGTCTTCAATGCCCTCTCAAAGGAAAAAAATACAGTCTCTATGGGACCCGATAATATCCTTGGCTGTATCCTACATGAACTCAGGCATGAGCTCTCAACACCATTAGGCAGCCTATTCAACCAAAGCCTGAGCACCGGCTTCATCCCAGCTGAATGAAGGACAGCCACTGTCATCCCTCTACAAAAAGGTGGATCATCCACAAACCCCAGGCAATTATAGTCCCATCAGCCTAACTAGCCTGATCTGCAAAGCCATGGAATGCATTATCATGGACCTTATAAACAAAGACATTGGCAAACTCCAAATGCTTGACCCCATACAGTTTGGTTTTGTCAAAGGGAGATCATGCCTATTAACCTTGGTTGACTTCTTCAAAACAGTCACTAAAGCCATGGACTAGGGGAAGACAGTGCACACCACTATGCGCTACCATGTGGAAAATGTAATGGTTGCCCTTATGTAAATTTTTTTTTTCCCTATATAAATAATATTAACTTTATACCAAATGGCCAGTATAGTTGTAGAACTGATAAAGTAATATATGCTATTAGATGTGGGTGTAATAAGTTTTATATTGGTCAAACAAAGAGAATGTTTAAGGTAAGATTATTGGAGCATTTGAGAGATATTAGGGTAAAAAAATTAGAAAGTCCTTTCGCTCAACATTTTTATGAATATCATGAGGGAAAATGTGATACATTAACAGCAACTGTTTTAACTGTTTTAGAACAGGTTTTTGTGAATGAATTAAATGATAATTTGATTAAGAATGCTCTTTTAAAGAAATAAACTATCTTTATTCTAAAGTATGAAACTTTAATTCCTAAGGGCTTGAATACAGAGTGCTGTTGGAAAAGTATTATTTAATTTTGCTGGAAATGCACTTTAATTCTGTTTTAAATGCACTTTAATTCTGTTTGTAATGTATTTTATTAATTTTAATGAATTAATTGTTTAATTGTTTGATTGAAGTTAATAGTTGATGCTATATAAACTTTTGCAATTGTGTTATGTGTTACTCCTTGAAGGCTTACTGTGGCCGAGGCGCTAGAGAATAAATATTGAACTACATTATTGGACTGGCTTTGTTGTTTTGCACAGTGCACACCACTTACCTTGACCTAGCCAAAGCCTTCAACACTATTCCTCACTCAGGCATAATAGATAAACTCTCCCAGCTAGACATCAACCCATATGTTACCAGATGGGTAGCTAACTGGTTCACTGATAGAACCCACTCAGTCAAAATAGGGGAAGCCACCTTCAGTAGTAGAACCATAATGACCGGTGTACCCCAAGGATCAGTCTTGGGGTATCTACTGTTTGCGATATACTTTTCTGAGGTGCAAGCCTAAGCCAGTGCAAGCTGGGCATTGTCTTAAATTCCCCTAGTGATGTGAACATCCTCCAACAGAGCCTTACCCAAACTAATGACTGGTGAAAGAAACATGGCCTCAGACTTAATGCTAAGAAATGCATCATTATCCCCTTTGGGGAAAATGGCATCTCCACTAATTATCAAATTAATAACATTGTACTAAGCATACAATCAGTCGTGAGGGACTTAGGCACCCAGGTTGATAGCAACCTGACTTTTGGCCACCAAGTTGTCTCTGTTGACGGAAGGCTTTCTACATGGCCCACCTCATAATGGTATTTCATCCAGGAACAAGGAGGTCATAGCATCCCTGTGCTTCTCCCATATCAGACCCATTATTAAGTACAGAGCCCCCTTCAGCATGTACCTTGCCAAGCACATGCAGCAGCTGGAGAAGCCACAGAGGTTCCTGACCAGGAAAATCCAGGGTCTCAAACACCTATCCTATACAAATAGACTAAAAGCCCTGCCCCTCTACTCAGTCTCATACAGACTGCTCAGAGGTGACCTGTGTCTGGCATACAAGGCCATCTCACACCCAGCCTTGATGGAGTTGCTGCATATCCATACATCAAACTCCACTCATGCAACCCATATGCAAGGCCTCAACCTGGTCTGTGACATTAATAGAACTTGTTGGTGGGATAGATTTGTGTCCCAAAGACTCCCCTATCTGTGGAATAGGCTCCCTCTCCATGTCAAGTAGAGTACCTCTTTAACCCTCTGTAAGAGGAACCTAAAGGACTAGATTGGAAACAGAAAATACACCCCTGTGATCCCACCTGTGTCCCTGCTGGACAATTGAAACAGGTGCTGACTTTGTGGGAACATGGTCAAAATTCTCAGCTAGGCTTATAAGGGCCTCTGGGTCAATAGCCTAGTATCATCCTATGAACTTATGAACCTATAATATGCCATATGTGTGAGTCATGAAAACTGCCTCTGTTACCTCCCAGAAATTGTAGATGATCCCTTGGGAATTACAAACAACATGGCAGTTTATAGAGTGGAAACCTTTTCTGTTGATGTACCTTTTTCCATATTCTTGAGATGGGACTTTTAATTATATGTATGTGTGTAATCTATGGCCCCCAACACTTCAGGGAGGTGTGCTACGGCATAGAATTCCTGCATGGTTCTTGCTGTTTCCTACACATGATCACTTGCATGAAGTATCACTGCATTTAAATACTGATGTGATATTCCAGAGTCTGAAGCCTAATATATCCCTTGGGAATGTCTGGAAAGTACAAGTAGCTAGTATACATAATGCTACACATACCTTTGTTTCCAGTGGCATGGGTTCTCCACAGTTTCCGTGGGGCCTGAGGTGGGGGCAACAGAGGTTGCATACTTCCTCCATGTCTACCCTGTATTTCTCATCATTTTCTGTGCCCCGCAGTCCATGATAAGTCAAACAGGGTCTAAACACCCTTCTTTTTCTTGCCCGATGTCTGACAGCAGCAGCATCCTGATTTAAAGCCTGTTGCCCATACTGCATAATAATAGCAGCAGCCACCCCTAACATGCTTTTTTCTAAGTGTAATCTTGCTGTATTTCAAAGAGCTTTGCTATACAGGGCTAAAGCCTACACTGACTGTGCATAATTGCTTTATAGCTTCCTGAAAAGCTCCACCATGCTGGATTGGTTTATTAGCATGTACTTAGGCTCTTTATGTCGTCATTAGCAACTTCTGCCATTTATCTGTGTTTGGCTGCTCTAATTGCTATGAAGAACCATTTAGTGAATACCAAATAGCTCACCAACATGATAGCTACACTTCGTGTAGCTGTTAATTAATCCATCCCTATGACATCAAAGTGGTACAATAATTTGACAATTCAATTATCTTAAGTACATTTGACAAACAAATTTCAGAAGAAAAGTCATACAAAATATTGCTTGTGTTTTTTGACACATTAATTCAAAAATGATGTTGACCAGCACAATACTGAACAGACAGAAATCTTGCAGTATGGTATAATAGTGAAGCACTATCATCATTTTGAAACACTAAATTTATATTATCCATGTATAATACCAGTTCTGTTTGGAGTGCCAGGTGCCTGAATGTGTCCATAACACTCATAAATAAGGTTCTAATGGATCTCAGGGTATGCCTTTTCTTGAAATACTGGATCAAAAAAGACCCCATTTATATCTTTTTCACATTTTACAACCTATCCAAGTGTAGGTTCACCAACCCCTGGCATGTCTAATGAAAACAGAACTTCAATAAAGGTGAGCATATCAAATGCCTTGAGAAAATCAGTGCATAGAACCATATGAACTTTGTAGTCCTCTTAGCCTCAGCTGTGGAGATCAAATGACTTTTCCAAAAACACACCAGAACTTTGTTTTCAGTTCTTTTGCCATCCAAATGATGCCATAGCTTAATGCCATCAATTCCTGGAAAATCTTAGACAACCAATCTAATACAACTACATTGTAATGGCATCCTTTTTCACTCTTCTTGTATACTGGTCCTAATGTTGTCAGTTTCCAATTAGAGGGAAAGGACCCAGACAGGATGGATAAATTAAAAGTATGAGTAAGTGGCCATGCAGACACAATCATGCACACCTTAAGAAAAAAGTGATCTCTTACATTCAGGATGCAAAAAGACCTACCACTACTCTGAATAACAACTTCATTAAAGAGGTTTGAATCCCCACCACTGAACACTCCTCCAGTGTTGTGCAATGCTGTAAAGTGTCTGTTAAGCATATTTATTGGCATATAACTATTTACTTAACTACCATCATCACCCAGAATACATTTGATTATGATTTCCATTTTGTTCCTTTAACACCTTACTACTATCATTGTCCAAGTATGGCTTCCCTTGCACATTTTCTACCCTTCTCTCCAGCATGTTCTATTTCTACTTCCAGAACATTCAATAACTGTTTTGTTATTGTTTAAATAAATTCCAGTTTTCACAACTACAGTCATTCATGCTATTTTTACACAAATGTTTCCTTAGTTTAATCTTCTGAAACAACTCCTTAGCTAGCTGTGACAGTATCTGATAACACTAGTCTAAATGGAGCCACTATATCCATGGCACCCATGTATTTTCACTTTAACATCAACAGAACCAAGCTTGTAAAGGCTCTAGGGCCATTAGCCTAGTACACACCTATAAACCTATGAAACATATAAGACCTTAGTCCAGTTTCTCTGGAGTATAACATTTATCCTAATTAAAAAGATTTCTGAAATAGTGAAAATGTGCAACAATGTTTGTCCTGGATTATTCTGGACAAGAAACAACTGATAACACTGGTGAATGGCCACAATAAAATCATGTAAATATTTTTAAACAAATTATTTACTACATCTCCAACAATCAGGGAAACATAACCAGTTACTGCATAAGGGGTTTTGTAGCACTTTTATCTTTGTGTCTACAGGGTTGTGGTTACGAGCCCTAATAAACCTCTACTTTTATTTTGAGCCTTGTCGTTTTGGAACTGGTGCTTTTTGTTTGGTTATTTGTGCAGCCAGCACCTTCCTTTAATACGTTCACTTTTATCTTAATCCCATCTTAACTAAAGACTCAGTGAAGACCCCCGCTGGAAACCAATTCAAACTGAAATCATCCACAACTACATAGTATTTATCTTCTTTGCACATTTATAAACTTCTTTAGTGCATCTCATGCCTAATGAGAAATCACCAGGAGAAAAATATGATACTGAGAGTACTAAAGTAGAATTAGTGAGACATAATATTACTGATACTGTATTTATTAGTTCAATAGCGTAGTCAATGTACAACTGTTCATAACAGTATTCTTTCTTCTCATTTAGCACAGTGGGTTAACCCAGTGGTTTCATGTGTCAAGGATGCATGGTTTGAATCCCTTCCCCTTTGATTCCCGGCTGTGCTTTCCCACACTCCCTCACCTTTTTTGATCTACTTATTAAACCTGGACATTTTAAGCTGCCCACCCCTACTGTAAATTGAGCTTAGTAAGCTCCTCCCTTTTATACTGCTGTTGATATCTTGAATTATTTATTTGCCTTTCCTTCCTTATATTGAAAAAGTGCATTTTGCCTCCCATTGTCTGTTCTACTTGATGTGAATTCATTATAGGTTCATAGGTTAGTACTAAGCTAACTGCCCTTGCAAGCCATTTTAAGGCTAGCCAGTTATCCCTTGTGAGACTCAAACCCTGCACCTTGTGTTTGTAAGGCAAATACTTTCCCCCCCCTTCCTTATATTGAAAAAGTGCATTTTGCCTCCCATTGTCTGTTCTACTTGATGTGAATTCATTATAGGTTCATAGGTTAGTACTAAGCTAACTGCCCTTGCAAGCCATTTTAAGGCTAGCCAGTTATCCCTTGTGAGACTCAAACCCTGCACCTTGTGTTTGTAAGGCAAATACTTTCCCCCCTTCCTTATATTGAAAAAGTGCATTTTGCCTCCCATTGTCTGTTCTACTTGATGTGAATTCATTATAGGTTCATAGGTTAGTACTAAGCTAACTGCCCTTGCAAGCCATTTTAAGGCTAGCCAGTTATCCCTTGTGAGACTCAAACCCTGCACCTTGTGTTTGTAAGGCAAATACTTTAACCATTAGGCCACCCCCACCCCCCCTTCCTTATATTGAAAAAGTGCATTTTGCCTCCCATTGTCTGTTCTACTTGATGTGAATTCATTATAGGTTCATAGGTTAGTACTAAGCTAACTGCCCTTGCAAGCCATTTTAAGGCTAGCCAGTTATCCCTTGTGAGACTCAAACCCTGCACCTTGTGTTTGTAAGGCAAATACTTTAACCATTAGGCCACCCCCACCCCCTTCCTTATATTGAAAAAGTGCATTTTGTCCCCCATTGTCTGTTCTACTTGATGTGAATTCATTATAGGTTCATAGGTTAGTACTAAGCTAACTGCCCTTGCAAGCCATTTTAAGGCTAGCCAGTTATCCCTTGTGAGACTCAAACCCTGCACCTTGTGTTTGTAAGGCAAATACTTTAACCATTAGGCCACCCCCCACCCCCCCTTCCTTATATTGAAAAAGTGCATTTTGTCCCCCATTGTCTGTTCTACTTGATGTGAATTCATTATAGGTTCATAGGTTAGTACTAAGCTAACTGCCCTTGCAAGCCATTTTAAGGCTAGCCAGTTATCCCTTGTGAGACTCAAACCCTGCACCTTGTGTTTGTAAGGCAAATACTTTAACCATTAGGCCACCCCCCACCCCCCCACCCCCACCCTAGCTAGCTAGCTAGCTGTTGAATAAAGTAGTTGGATAAAGTAGTGTATTTGTACATTTTAGCAAACACTTGTTTTTACATCAAGAGGTTAGTGGATTTTCAGTCTAGTGCACTGGGAGGTAACCTGCTCTGTTTAGGTTGGGGAAACACTTCAGATTTCTGAATGTAGTTTTATTGGCTGGAGGGCGTATTAATTAGCTTATCTTGTCTTTTCATGCCTTTATAAATTCTGCACAATTGAATGTCTCTTGGCTCATTTATTCAAAGCAAAGTACTTTTATTAAATAATCACACTTTTATAAGTTGTTTAAAGTACACTGCTGTGTCCATATCTTTAAGTTTGTTTGTGGTAGCATTTTACTCAGGAAACTCCTTTACTGTGCATTTACATTAATTTGTTTGCGGTAGCATTTTACTCAGGAAACTCCTTTACTGTGCGTTTACATTAGGAGGACTGGGATTATTCATCTAGTGGCAGTGGGTATTTACCTGGTCTATCTGGACTGGGAAACACACAAAACAGCTCTAAGCATCATTTTCCACTTCTCTGCACTTTACTTGCACTGTTCTGATACTTAGATATCATAGACTAGATTTAGACCTGCTGAATCTAACCTGTTATTGATACACTTGAGCACTAAACCAGTCATCTTACATTAAAAAGGGCTCCCCTGCCACCCTGTGGCAGAAAAGTGTGAATCCAGCCTTGTCTAAGCTGGGGATTGCTGGAGGAAAGTTCATTGTGTGCTTTCCTATTGGTATATTAGCTTAAAAGTGTTTTAATTTCTCCTGCATTTAAGCCTCGTATTTACGCATTGCAGCACACCATGCAACAGGCATTAGAGATGCTCTATATAGACACAAACACCTTGAAACTCAATGTTTCCCTAGACATCTGTCAGTGGAACCCTCTCACGCTTCTCTACTGCACTACGGGCAACTCAGATGTGCACTGAGCAGCTTTGCCACACTTATCATCCATAGCCTATAGTGCAAAAGCTGGCCAAACTAGCCCACTCCCTTCCCTAATAGCATATACTGTAAAAACCTGATATAATGGATGGGCAGCTTCCCATCATTTCACCAGCCAGCCTGATTGACATGGATATCCTGAGGAGATGCAGTAATTACCTCATCTATACTGTCAACCACTTACTCATAAAACAAACAAATATGCTATGTAAGAGATGTTAATTACATTATGAAATTGGAATAAATTCTCTCACTTAGCAATAAACTGGACATCAAACAGGATGTTAGCACACACATTCTACCTCTCACACAAAATAAGGTCATGACACATAAAATCACATACGTGGAGGTACTCACTAGAAGCATACCAAAAGATCAGAGAACTCCGAAATGTAAACCACTTCAATGCTTTGCAAATAGAAACCACTACACATTATAACATGTACACCAGTGTCTCAGCAAATAAGCCCCTAAGGCAAAATACATTAAAACCTAATGTCTTCGTCATAAGTGGCTCCATAGTGAGACACACTGATGTCCCCATCACCAGGCTGGACAAAAAGAAGGTCACAGTTATCACCTTATCAGGTGTCAGGATCCATAAAAATCACACATGCACTGAAGTCACTCAACAATAGTCCACATTGGGGTGAATGGGTCAATATTACATCATCGACAGCTTTGGATGTCGAATGCCTAAACGTCGACATCTAAATGACAACTTAAAATCGCAAACGGCTGTTTCCACACAGGGAAACAATACCATTGGCCCCCCACCTCTCTAACTAAATATACCAACTCCGAGATTGCTCTACATTGTAAACAGTGCAAAATCCACGTAACAGCCAAATGACTTCTTTCCCTGTGTGGAAAAGGCCGTTCACGATTTTAAGTTGTAGATGTTTAGGTATTGACGTTAAGGCATTTGACAATCTAAGCGGGCGACTATTTAATACAGACCCAGGGTGAATGACTTGAGACATACCTCTCTGGACTATATGAAGAGAGACATGACTGAACTTTCAGATTATGTCTCCCATGTAGATATAACCCGAGCCCTAAGCAGCATTCTACCTTCACACAGGATGATACCACAGTATAAACAAAGAAAATTATCAACTTCGGCAATTGGCTTAGCTTGTGATGCCAGACTAGGGGGATCCAGCATCTGTCAACCTAGGAAGACATGGTTGACAGGCCATGCTGCTTTGCCAAAGAATGTCTGCACCTGTCTCCTCTAAGCTTTTGAATACTGGCAAAGGCACTTACCTCCCTCATAGTGCCTTTTTTAGGCAATGTCAAAACAACAAAATTTCTGATGTAACAAAATCCACTTGAGACTAACTCAAGGTTCTGCTACTTAATGCTAGGAGTCTAAACATGAAACTGCACTCCCTGGAAGCACTCTTCCACCTTGGAAGATGCAGATGTTTGTGCAGTCACTTAGTCATAGTTCAAGGCTCAGCTGTGCAAGGCTACAATGCCTTCCCATGTTCAGATCTCAAAATGAGCATGAAAGAACCAAAGGTGGGGGTGTATACATCTTTATTAAAGCCTAGTACACCTTGAGACTGGTCAGACAGTATGACTCTCTTGAATTATTCCATACCCAATTAACTATAGGCAAAATACCCTATTACATCATTGCTAGCTATAGGTCCCCCACTATGAACCAAGAAAAGCACACCAGCTATCTGGACTTAATGTATTCACTTGCCATACATCCTAATACCTTAGTCATGGGATATTTTAACTATCCTTCCATCGACTGGTTGACACATATGAGCATGAACATGCTCCCCCAGAGATTCCTGGACTTTGTCCATACAAATTTTCTGGAACAGATAGTCTGCACCCCCACAAGAGGTTCAAATGTCCTAGACATTGTACTCAACATCATGGGGGGAGGTTACTGCACTCCCCCCTGTGTGATGACCTTCATGGTAAGGACAGACCATAAATCAGTCTTGTTCGAAGTAACTAATGGACCTGTCACCACCACAGGAACAAAAACACTAAAAAACCTTTTCCAAAGCAAACCCAGCCTACTAAGTGATGGTATAAAATGTTTTATATCTCACGCAATCATAAACAACAATGACTCCTATGCAGAGGCATACACAAATGCCCTGTATAAACACTTGGCTGTACTTGACTGGATTAAAACCAGGTCTTCCCGAAAAAACAAGCCACCCTCGTGGACCTCAAGTATAAACAGGTTATATAACAAAAGGAAAAACTGATGTCTAAGAACAAGAGGGAACTGACTCAGCAGAGGAAGAATTCCCTTCACAGCTTGAACATGCAAATCAGAAATCTTGCAAAGTCCTCTAAACATAATTATGAAGCTAAAATAGCATCCCCAACTAAGGACAATCATAAGGTATTCTTTAACTATGTCCAAAATCTAAAAGGAAATGCCCAGCTATATGCCAAACTGATAGAAGATGGTGCCACTCACACTATACTGGAGGAAATTTTCAACCTGTTAGCTAACAGATTTGGTGCAAACTTCACCCCCCCCCCCCAATTCCCACCAGCTATATCCTAAAGGATACCTGACACCACCCTTCTGCCTAGTATCTCTAGAGATCAGGTCATAGCTGCACTCTCCAAGGCCAAAATCACGGCCTCAGTGGGACCAGATAACATCCCAGTTTACTTATTAAGCAATTTAAAACAGGACTTAGCAGTCCCACTTGGTGTTCTCTTTAACCATAGCCTGTTCCAACAGAGTGGAACAGTAACAGTAAACCCCATGCACAAAGGAGGGTCACCAACTGACTCTGGGAACTATAGACCCATAAGTCTAACCAGTCTCATCTGCAAGGCCATTGAAAGTATCATCATGGACTTTATCAACAAAGGCATAGATGACCTTCAAACTCTAGACCCAACCCAGTTTGGCTTTGTTAAAGGTAGATCATGCTTATTAAATCTAGCAGACTTCTTCAAGAAAGTCAACAAAGCCCTGGATGAATTTAAGACAATGCATACTGCCTATCATGACCTAGTCAAGTCTTTTGACACAATTCCCCACTCAGGCATCATTGAGAAATTCTCCCAGCTGAGGATTAACCCTTACATCACTAGATGAGTAGCCAATTGACTCAATGACAGAACACATAGTGTCAAAGTTGGTGACTCCACCTCTACCAGTAGACCCATCAACAGTGGCTAATGTAGACAGCCTTTGGCTTACCAAGTTCACTCAAGATTGTAAACTGGAGTGCAATCATTGAGTCCCCCAGTGATGTTAACATATTACAGGAAGGGCTAGCACAGACAAATGACTGGTGCCAAAGTCACAGTCTAAAGCTAAATGCAGAAAAGTGCATTATTATCCCCTTTGGCAAAGGGAATCCTGCTAATTACAATATTGACAGAACCCCCCTAAGTTCAAGCCCAGAGGTGCAAGATCTGGGAACACAGGTAGATAGCAATCTGAACTTTGACAAACCAGTTTCCACAGTGGTAAGGAAAGACTACTGAGATGCACATCTCATAAGTAAGAGCATCACATCCAGGTCTAATGATGTTATAACTCCACTGTACTCGACCTTCATCACACTATTAATAGAGTACAAGGCTCCCTTCTGCATGTACCTAACCAGACACCTGCAGCAGCTGGAGAGACCACATAGGTTTCTCACCAAGAAAATACAGGGCCTCCAAACCATAACTTATGTGGATAGACTGTACTCTGTATTGCATAGGCTGCTGACAGAAAACTTGTGCCTGGCCTACAGGGCAGTCTCTGACCCTGCTCTGATGGAAATGCTGCACATCCGCAAGTCAAATGGCACAAGAGTTAGTCACTCCAGGGATCTTAACCTAGCATGTGACATTAACAGAACATGCTGAAGAGACAGATACATCTCCTAGAGACTACCACTACTCTGGAATACACTTTCAGTTCACATGTAGCAGAGCTCTTCACTGACCCTATTCAAGTGCAACCTAGACAAATGGATTGCAGACCACAAATTCAGCCTGGGGGTAGCACCCACGTCTCTCATGGACAGGGGTAATTGGTGTTGATCATAGACTTGTTCTGTGAATTACATCCATCTCACCAAGGACAATTGGGGCAACTTGGGATTAACATGGCTAGGCTTGTAAGGTTTCTAGGGCTAAGAGCCTAGTAACCTTCTGTGAACCTATGAACCTATGAACCAGACAGTGCTTTTGGACACTGGAGAATTTGAGCTAGGCTCCTTAATGATGGACTACATGCCTAGTAACAATGAACTATGAGCCTATCAATATTGTTACTCCACCATCAGATCAAACTTTTCTCTCATCATTAGCAATATCAGCAGCAGCCAGCAAGAGTCTATGTTAATTCCATGGTTTTCTATCATAATCAATGGAGCAAGTTTCCATTACAACACTAAATTATCCGAACAAGGTTACAAAGTTCATCACAGATGTGATTTCCAAGAGACCATAAAATACTATGATAATACAAAATATTAAGGTTTTTCACTCCTCCAGCATTTTCTGTTGTGCAGGTTAATAAGAACTATAATATCACAACATTCAAACTAAGAAAAACAATAAGTAGTCATTGCAGCAACTGGCAGAAGCATCCAACAACAGTTTAGATCCCATCTGATATACACTACACTCACTGAGTGGCAGTGGTTACTTTTAGCAAGCAGCAGTTACTCAAACATAAATGGCATAAATTGCAATAATGCTACTTGTGCATAGCCCACCTTTATGATAAGTATTCATTGCCAGGAAATGATCAGTTCTCACATCTGCATCATCTTAACTCTTACAAGCAAACATACTCATCCAAGTTCACACTCCAGTGGGTTATGTACTTTAGAAGCCATTTTCTCTGAACCAGATTTTATTTGTAGTGCAGTCCTGTTTTCTAACCGAGCACGTGAAATCCTCATCATTACTACTTCATTCCTTGAGGGAAATTAAATGCACATTTTTAGTTTTCTCGGACTCTAACAAGGCAATAGTTATACATTTTAATAGTTCTAGGAATTTCACAAAACAAAACATCTCCCCTGTCTCTGCCCAATGACATTTGCACTGAGAAGGAGCTAGACTTACTGATCTCTGAGTGCAGATTATTTGTGGACTATTAAAATGTATGTTTTCTGTTGATGGCTTCAGTATGGCTGCTTAGCTTGCTTTTTGTGTTGTGGATTCCTGAAGCCACACAATATCTGATATGGTCCATTATTTCCCTATAATTCCCACTCTAACAGGCACCATTGCTTGCATAACATATCACTTCAACTGACATTGTAATTATCTAGCTAAAGATCAGATGTCGATCTGCATATATCTGTATACTGTCCCAACACATAATTTGCCAGGTGTATGAATCCCAGCAAAACTCTTTAATTGTACTCTTTATGCTTCATACAGTATTCATGAACATAACTGCAAGTGATAAGTATGAGGGAAGGGGAAAAATATAATGTTATCTTCATAACTCAAGGCCAAAGGAAAGGTTAGTTTGCTGTTATTTTTTGTATTTCTGTATTGCCTTTCTATATTTCTATATTTTGAATACTGTAGTTTGTTTTCTTTACCTTGTGTTTTGCTTGCATTCTGTTTTAACAGCATATTAAAACTTCAAAAGAGACCACAGCTCTCTCTGTTCTGAGTCAGGCAGAATTTCCCTCCCTCCCTCCTACCCATTTAAGTTGTCTTGTTAAATACCACTGTCTTTCTAGTTGCCCGCCTCTTATGTTAATCTGACCATATATCTCATTTCTCTCTACTTTCACTGGCTTATGTGAGTAATCACAAAACCATCACTTTTGAAATCCCACCCCTTCAATTATTTAAATTTATTGGCTATCCTACAGTATTTCATAGTACCAAAATACAAAAGTAACCACCTCTTTCAGTCCATCTTGCTGTTTTAAAAATAGTAACTCTCCACTAAACCTTAACTTTTTAAACAGGTAAAACTCAAGTTACCTACTTTCATATCTAACTTCTCTAGTGCACACTGCAGAGTGCATTCTTTTCAATCTTACCTTTAAGCATCCCTGTTACTAGCACTTTCTCTAATACCTAAAAAGATCAATACCTAAAAAGATCATCTCTACTTGACTCCAAGTAGACTTTTCTCTATCTGTTAAACCTAGCACTTGCTCCTACAGTACTTATTACCTTGATACGGCACTATTATAGATAGCACCCCAAAAAGGCAAACCCCCATTTCTCGGTCACCCACATCCCCCGGAATCTCTTTTAAAGTTTTTTTGTCTAGTCCTTCTAGCATGTCGAGGGATCAGTTGCTAGTGTCCTCTCCTGCTCAGCTGGTGAACCTGGGAATATTGAGGCAATGTTACAATTGCCTCATGTACACAGACAACCCTCTCCTCCTCCCACAAAACACAAATACATGCGAGAGATGCAACTATACGGCCAAACTGGAGGCTGAGCTCTCTCAACATAGGACTGGCAAGACCAGTCAGGAGGAGAAGGTTACCACACACACTATAGACCCAGTCTCACATAGTACCATCACAACCTCAAATCATACACATAAACACACAAAGACATACTTTCATGGCTCTGATCAAAAATCTACCAAAACAGCAGAGGCCACCAAAGCAGACACCCAAACAACCACCACCTCAGAACACAACACCTGCAACACATAGACCTCACAGTCAGAGTGTCAAACAGTCACAGCCCTTAAGGCCAAACACAATGCCAGACAAACTAGTCATTGGTGACTCCATAGTCAGACACACTGACGTCCCGCTCACCAGACTGAGTAAGGAGAAGGTCACAGTAAGCTGCCTGTCGGCGCTAGAATCCGCCACATAACGCAAGCACTCAGGTCTCTCAACAGCAGGTACAAATACGACTCAGTCATTGTCCACGCTGGTGTAAACGACCTGAGACGTACCTCCTTGGACTACATGAAAAGAGACATTGAGGAGCTCTCTGATTATGTAGCCCAGGCAGGTATGACCCTGACCTTGAGCAGTATCCTACCTTCACCAAGAATGATGCCACAATACAGAGATAAGATGATCAGCTTTAACAATTGGCTTAAACTCTGGTGTCATTCAAAGGGGATCCAATGTCTGTCTGCCTGGGATGACATGCTGGACAAGCCACGCTGCTTCGCAAGGGAAGGCTTGCACCTGTCACCCCTGGGATTCCGGATATTGGCAAAGGCTCTTGCCACCCCATAGTGCCTTTTTAGGCAAGGCTCAAATTCTAAACCTACCACCCTAGAACACAAAAAAGGAAAAAAACTAAGGGTAATGCTGCTCAATGCCAGAAGTCTAAATCTCAAAATGCACGCACTCGAGGCCCTTCTCAGTATGGAGAACATTGATGTCTGTGCAGTGACAGAAACCTGGTTCAAGGCTCCTGGAAGCACCCCAGCACTATCAGGTTTTACCTCTTATCATGCGTTCCGGCCCCAAAATCCGGACAATACCAAGAAAGGAGGGGGGGGTATCCATATTCATCAAAGACACCCACACCTCAAGACTGGTGGCAACGCACGATGCATCGGAGACCATCCAGGTGCAATTAACCATAGGCAAGACTGCTCTGCAAATTGTAGCATGTTACAGGCCACCCTCACAAACTCAGGAACCTCACATGGCCTTCCTGAAAACACTAGAGGGGATAAATGTATCACCAAACACCATCATACTAGGTGACTTCAATTACCCTAATATAGACTGGGAACACTACTCAAGCCCAAACACCCTAGCCCAAAAGTTCCTGGAATTCATAAACTCAAATGCCATGGAACAACTAGTCACCATCCCCACAAGAGGAGAAAACATACTTGATCTCATCATCACGAACATGGGAGCACAATGTTCAACACCGGAAGTATACCCCTCACTGGTGAGATCAGATCACAAACTAATCTCGCTGGAGGTCCTCATCCCACCCCCACCTGAAATAAAAAGACCACAGTAAAGAACTTCTTGAAAGCCGACTTCACACTTCTAAAGACTAGTGTGGTCTCCTTTAAGGCCCCCGAGCGGAAAACAGTACTCAAGCCGCTGAATCACTTACAAATGCCTTCTACCAGCACCTGCAGGACTGCATGGATAAGGCAATCCCAAGCAAAACAAAGACTCTTTGTACCAAAGGCAAGCGTCCAGTCTGGTGGACCCCAGCCATAAACAAACTCTACAACAAAAGGAGGAAGCTACTACAAGATAGAGCAAAATCCTTAAAAGGTAAGACACCCTTGATCACTGTGAGTAAAAAACTAAGAGCTCTCATAAAATCATCCAAAGCAAATTTTGAGAGAAAAATAGCTAAAGACTCAAAAGACAATCATAAGGCCTTCTTTAGCTATGTTAGAAACCTGGGAGGAAACTCCCAGATATGCTCAGAACTAGTTCAAAATGATGTGAAGATTACTGATCCTACAGACATTGCCAACATACTGGCTGACAGGTTCAGTGCAAACTTCTCCTCCCTCCCCAAAAGGAGAGATATCTATACCAAGCGATTGCAGCCCCCAAACATCTCCAACGCCCAAGTGAGAACTGCTCTCTCCAAAGCAAAAACACAGCATCCATGGGACCTGATGGTGTCCCGGCTGTGTGCTCCACGAACTCAACGAGGAATTAAACCCACAGCTAGGACAGCTGTTTAATCATAGTCTTACCTCTGGATATGTACCCAGGAAGTGGCGCACTGCAACTGTGGTCCCACTTCACAAAGGCGGTGCCTCCACCGACCCTGGAAATTACCGCCCATTAGCTTGACAAGCCTTATCTGCAAAGCCATGGAGAGGATCATAATGGACCTCATAAATAAAGACATAGGGAATTTGCAGACTTTGGATCCATCCCAGTTTGGCTTTGTCAAAGGCAGATCATGCCTTCTAAACTTGGTTGACTTTTTCGAAACAGTCACCAAAGCCATTGATGAGGAAAGGCAGTCCATACAGCCTACCTCGATCTGGCGAAGGCCTTCGACACAATACCCCACTCGGGTATCATTGAAAAACTCATCAGCTTAAATGTTAACCCATACATCACAAGATGGGTTGCAAACTGGCTGAGTGACAGAACCCACAGGGTCAGAGTTGCTGGCGCCATGTCAGACTCAAAGCCTGTCACAAGTGGTGTACCACAGGGCTCAGTCCTGGGCCCACTCTTGTTTGGCATCTACTTTTCCAAGTACAAGCAAACACAGGAGGGTTATGGCTGACAAAGTTTGTAGATGACTGCAAACTGGGCCATAGTAGAAAACACATCTGACACAGATATCCTTCAGAAGGGTCTCACAGAAACGGATAACTGGTGCCAGAGCCATGGCCTAAAGTTAAATGCCAAAAAATGCATAGTCATACCCTTCGGGAAAAACAAGGTTACCCCTAGCTACCAAATAGGTGGCAATCCACTGAGCACAGAAGAAGTTATCAGGGACCTGGGGACCCAGGTTGATAGTAGTCTGTCATTCGACACCCATGTAGCTAAAGTAGTTAGGAAGACCTTCTACATTGGCCACCTTATCATGAAGGGATTCTCATCTAGATCAAGGGAGGTCATAGTCTCCCTATACTCATCACTCATCAGACCAATGATTGAGTACAATGCCCCATTCGGAATGTATCTGACCCGACACTTGCAGCAGCTGGAGAGGCCACAAAAGTTCCTCACCAAAAGGATAAAGGGTCTCAAACATCTGTCCTATGCTGCCCGACTGAAAGAACTCCAGCTCTATTCAGTCGCCACCGCTTGCTCAGAGGTGACCTTTGCCTAACATACAAGGCCATGTCAAACCCACATTTGATGAATATGCTTCACCTCAAAAAATCTAGATCCGTCAGAGCCACAAGGGCGGGAGACTTAAACCTCGACATGGCTATTAATAGGACGTGCTGGAGGGATAGATTCATCACCCAAAGACTCCCTATGCTGTGGAATAAAATCCCGGTATATGTGAGGCAGAGCACCTCGCTGGCCTTGTTCAAGAGAAATCTTGACCAATGGATGGGAGATCGCAGATATACCCCAGGGATTACCTCAGTGTCACTGCTCAATAGAGGCACAGCAAAATAATGGGTATAGTTCCCCATACTAAAGGGGTGGCGTAAGCCACAAAACTATGGGCTAGGCTTGTAAATGCCCTCGGGCAGATAACCTAGTATGAACCTATGAACCTATGAACCTATAAAATGTATTAAGGTTAACGTATATTATCTAATGTTATATGTACACACTAAGGCACAAGATGTTGTGCATGCTTGGGTGTGTGTGGAAAGGTAAAAGGCAGAATGCCAAATATCCTGAACCTAGGCATGTGGTTATCGCACAACCAGCAAGCTTTCTCTCATGTCTTAATGTATTTATAAAATAGATTTATTTTTATAACTAGACAGGTATTAACATTCTGTTATACTCTGGTAGTGCAGATTAGTAAAGTACACTTTTTAAATATCTAGTGTTCAGATATTTGAAAAGTATTTGTTTTAATAATAAATAGTAAAATAACTAAAATAATAATAATAATAATAATAATAATAATAGCAATACAAAGCATGTTATATGTCTCTGTGTAAGTGGAATTTGTACAAGGTAATCTCCAGCTGGAGAAGTGGTTTTGAAGTATGAAGTCAAATTGCGAGTGAGTAAAATCTATCTGCTACATACACATTTGTTTGGCAGTTATAGCAACTTATATCAAATGAATTCATAAAGCAAAATAAATAGTATCATAAACATCTTCAGCTGAATGCTTGGATACTGATGATTCTGTCTGGAATGCAAGCTATTATGTTCTTTGTATGGCTAATGTGTTTAGCCTGCTATTCTCTTGTTTTAAATGATTGATTTAAGTCCACCATAATTTGCAGTGTGTTTCCTGACCCCAGTCCTGACATATTCATGTGAATTGGTTGGACTCTGGCTTTTTTCTGTCTTGTTTTGTGCTTTTACAGTTTAATACTTATATAGAGAAGTAATTTTATAATAAGCAGCTAACATTAATGGTTTTGATTGCTGGTAACATGCCCCTTATAATTTTGGAAGTGAAATTCTATATATCATTGGACATTTTTAACTGAGAAAGAAAGTTATAACATAAGACATGTTTATCATCATAAGTGACTAGTATGGTGGTTCCAAAAAAGGTATGGAAGTATACTGATGTTTAAAAGAAATATGTGTAGGGTAAATCCACAGCTTTGTTGAACTTAACAGTTTACTTTTTGTTATCCTATAATTGCTTTTTAGTGTGCAAGGTACTTTGCACTCATTTATTTTGTTGTCTTACATTCTTTGCCAAATCAATGCATTTTTATGTGAGCTGTTATTGTTCATATTTACTGTTGTAGCTTCTTATCAAATTCCCCCGGATTCAGCAAGCCCTGCACAATGTGCAGAAACAGTGCAGGAGTTCCTGGAGGCAATATGGTTGCAGAGCGATCCAGGAATAAGCTGCAGGGATGTGCACAAGCGCTCCTGCACTATTCCTGCATGGATACAGCTCCTGTATGCAAATTAACCCATTTTCAGGTGAAAACCATGCAAATGAGGTGAATCTGTGATCCAGGAAGCTGTCAGCCGGCCGTGCAGGACTAGTGTAGTGTTCAAAAATGTACTCGGTTAGTAACCGAGTACATTTCTGCAAACTACAAAATGGAGCTAAAAGGTAAATAATAGCTCTCAGCAGAGTAAACACCTCTCGGCTTAGAAATAGAGATAAAAAGCAAATACTAGATAAGTAGGCAGAGATGTGACCACGGAACCATTCAAACGCCAGGTTATTCTTGCCTTCAGTCAATAATACCAGTTAAGTAATCCAGATAGAAGAAAATAATACTGAGCATGGTAACAGCATTTAAAATAAAACGGAATATTTTTATTGGAGCATGCTACAGGTATGCACTTTCACAAAGGCTTCGTCAAACCGTTAAAATTCAAAAACATTCAATTAAAGGTTTTTATATACAAATCAGTCACATGTAGCGTCATCTAATTTAGTTCAATTTAACATTTAAAGTTGCATACTAATTCTCAGTCTGAAATAAGACCTTCCATATTTAACAGTGTATCTAATACTAACATAACATATTCAAAGCTGGTTACAATTTAGAAACTTATGACCTATTATCTATACATATACAAATGCATCAATCGCACAGTCATAAAAAATCACGCACAAAAGAAAAAAATAAAAAAAATAGTGCAAATACGGAGCTCATAATTACGCTCTGTGTCTTTGTAAAATAAACTATGCATCCACCTTGTACTTTAATAATATCTGTCCTTATATTAATAACCGCATAATTCATACGGTTAAACATAACAACTTTAGTGTATAAATGCCATAAGTCTGTTGTAGTAATTCAATATACATCTTAGCTTAGACCTAAAAAATATATTTTAATGTGTAGCAAACAACACACTAGCAGAACTAAAGTGCTAATGCCTATCATATAGGAAATATTTTTATGCAACCAGCGTACTGTACATTAATCAAAAGCGCCATTGATCACAAATATTCAACCTTAGAAATGTATTTCCGTACCAAGGGTGCGGAAATAGTATAGCAGATTGGGTCTTCCAATAAACAACAATCATATTAAATGATGAAAATAAAAATAAATAATGTTTATGTCTCCTACGAACCTAATTAAAAGCAATTACAACACGATGAAGTCGTCAAGCGAACATCAAAGTCTTGCCATAATATAAACACATATATAATTACAAAACACAATTAGTCACTATTAAAGCAACAAAAAAAATACTTAGTACAATAATAAAAACAATGACAATAAAGTTAAGATGACCCGTACCCATTATGATCACATTGCATTAATGCACTTACTCATACTAACAACTAGAACTTCAATATAACATACATTTGACATTCTGTGCAATAAGCCAGGAATGAATAAGTTAGAAATCAACCGAGATCCAGGAGAACAAATAGGGGGTTAACCAAGAACTAATAACACAGCTAGTCCGAAAATCAACAATAATGTCCCAGATGCCCTATTATTAGGACATATACTGGAGTTCGCAAACACTAATGGTACTTCTAAAAAATAATGCGAGCAAAGACTAAAATAAGATATTAATAACTTATGGTCATAATCTTCAGAATACATATAGAATTACTTAGCCATAAGGCATCTAGCTTTTAATATAGGTTTAATGGAAGCTCGTTCATTTAACCTTTTACCTTTATCTGCCCTCAATCTCATGATCCAATTGATCTGTTTGGTTTCTGTGTGATTCTGTATGTTACCTTCTCTAATAGATGGTTGGATGTAGTCTATGGCCATAAAAGTAAAAATATGATCCTGACCCATGGATGCAACACGCTTGGCCAAAGCATTTGTTAAATGTTGAATCCTAATAGCATATAAATGTTCACGTATTCTAGTACGAAAAGACCTGTCAGTTTTGCCAATATAAAAACACTGGCACTGCTGGCAAATAGCCAAATGAACTATATGGCAGGTGCTACAATCTGCTGAGACATGGAACCTAAAACTTTGACCCATGTCTGGATGTATAAAATTGTCACCTGTCTCAATAGAATTACAATAGTTGCATCTACCACATGGGTGGGTGCCATTAAATAGGCTTAAAATAGCTTTAGCTCTGTTATTACACAGTAGTCTTCTGAGATTAGGTTTGTTTTTATAGAGGAAACAAGGTTTCTCACCTACAATATTTAATATATCTTTATCTATAGTAAGGATACGCCAATGGTTACTAATTAAATCCTTTATCTCTTGCACATCACTCGTGAAGAACATAGGTATCTTTGCAGCATATGGTATGCTATCTACATTTTGCTCTTTAAAGTTAGATTGTGCAGAGAAATAATGTGCTGCTCTTTCTTCCCTTAGTGAATTGATATTCACTAGCCCTTTAGTAATTTAATTCTCTTTATAACCACGTTTTAAAAGCCTTTCTTTAAATGAATTGATCTCATGCTGGTATCCTTCTTGAATGGCATTTAAGCGTGAAATATGCATACTTTGACCTTCAATAATATTTCTAAAAATATAATTCAAATGCATACTATACCGATGAAGAAGTCAGTTTCTATACACTGTTTTCTGAATACTCCAGTATTGACGTGTGTGTCTAAAACACACTCCACAAAGGCATCTAAAAATTCAATTCTGGTACTGGAAAAATGAGATGTAAATTTTAAGAAAGTGGTCATACTATTTATATATGCTAAATATTCATCCAATCCGTCAGTATTTCCCTCCCAAATCAGAAAAACATCGTCCACAAAACATCGATAAAAGTGGACTCTTTCCAAATGCCATGGGTAGATGAATAATTGTTCTTCCTCCCATGTGGCTAAGAACATACTGGCGTAGCTATTGGCACAACATGTGCCCATAGCTACGCCATCACGCTGAATGTATATATTTTGTTTATATATAAATACATTATTCTCCAAGATAATTTCTAAAAACAGACAAATAAGGTCTATTTGTTTGTCTGTGTATTCACTATGTCTGGTTAAATAGTTTTTAATTGTCAATACTCCCAGGTCATTAGGTATAATGGTGAATAAGGACTGTATATTTAATGTTACAAAAGTCATATTATGATTCAAATGAACTTCATTACAAAATTTATATAAATCTAATAAGAATTGTTTAGTGTCCTTCAAAATAAATAGATTTTTATCTATCACTGGTCTCAGATGTTTCTCAACATATATGGAGAAGGGTTCGGTGCACCATCCTCTGCCTGAGACTATAGGTCTCATAGGCAGATTTACACCATCTTTATGGATTTTAGGGATACCCTTATGTGTGGTATGGTAGGAAAATCAACTTCTAAAAATTTTGCTAGTTCAATATTGATGTAAGAACTATTAACTAGCTCACTTATAGTATTATGTATTTCATGCTTGATCTCATCCACTCTTTGCTTAGATATAATGCCATAGTAATTGCTGTCATTGAGCATACTTATCATGGCGTTATTATATTGTTCCTTATCCATTGCCACTAGTGGTCCTCCCTTTCCAGCTGGTCTAAAAACCAGAGTATCATCCTGTTGTAATCTAACTAATGCTCTCCTCTCATTCCAGTTCAAATTATTCTTATATCTTTTCTTTTTGGAATGCTTAAGATGACTGTCACCATATACCTTGTATAGATCATCTTCCACTAAATTATAAAAAGCTTCGACTAGGGGGTGATTCTGTGGAATATACTCACTGGGTCTCTTAAATTTTTTTTTTAATTGGCTGTTATTGCTGTCCCTAAATTGATAATGAAGCATAACGTTTCTAGCAAAACTTTTTACATCTGTTAATACATCAGTAAGTTGGCTAAATGCAGTTGGAATAAAACTGAGTCCCTTATTAAGTACATTGACCTCATCAAGGTCCAAATTTTTATGGGAAATGTTCCAAATCAGATGATCCTTGTCTGATTCCACATTCTCTTTGATGTTTTGTTGGGTGCTCTTTCTTCTGACAACTTCCTCTTTTGCCGCCCACAGCTTATGGAACGATTTCTTCTGGCCCCCCTCTCCACAGCTATGGGATGGGGGAATTGGGGTAAACCCGCCATACGTTGTGGCCCTTGATGATCATTGGAATTATGTCCAACAAATTTATTGTTCTTGGGCTGAACTGTTGGCTGTAATTGTAATGAAGTACCTAAAGGAGGGTTCGTAGAGTCTTTGCAGATGGTTGTGTGTATAGATGGTAAATGAGTATCATTAGATGTACTCTGAAAATGTATATCAGCTTGTATAGCTGAAAGTGCTCCATTAATATCCACGGTTACTACAGTGCTATTGCTGGTGTGGTCATTACCACCATGAGTATCAATATTTAAAGAAGTAGTATGTAGAGTATCATCCGTTTCCCTACCAGTCACAGGTCTAGATATTTGCCCTGGTCTAGGCAAAGTAAATACTTGACCGGTTCGAAAATCTTGAATGTCTCTGTCTATTTTCTTTCTTTTTTGTTGCAACAGTCGTCTTTCATAGATTTCTACACCATCTAAAACATTTGTTATTGCTTTGTTGACTAAAGTATTAGGATAATGAAAGTACATGTATTTTTGTTGGTCAAGTATAGACTCGATCAACTGTTCTTCAGCTGGTTGAAAAAAGCAATAACAAATGTTTTAGATGGTGTAGAAATCTATGAAAGACGACTGTTGCAACAAAAAAGAAACAAAATAGACAGAGACATTCAAGATTTTCGAACCGGTCAAGTATTTACTTGGCCTTGACCAGACCAAATATCTAGACCTGTGATTGGTAGGGAAACGGATGATACTTTACATACTACTTCTTTAAATATTGATACTAATGGTGGTAATGACCACACCAGCAATAGCACTGTAGTAACCGCAGATATTAATGGAGCACTTCCACCTATACAAGCTGATATACTCATTTACCATCTATACACACAACCATCTGCAAAGACTCTACGAACCCTCCTTTAGGTAATTCATTACAATTACAGCCAACAGTTCGGCCCAAAAACAATAACTTTGTTGGACATAATTCCAATGAACATCAAGGGCCACAACATATGGCGGGTTTACCCCAATTCCCCCTTCCCATAGGTGTGGAGAGGGGGACCAGAAGAAATCAATCCATAAGCCGAGGGTGGCAAAAGAGGAAGTTGTCAGAAGAAAGAGCACCCAACCAAACATTGAAGAGAATGTGGAATCAGACGAGGATCATCTGATTTGGAACATTTCCCATAAAAATTTGGACCGTGATGAGGTCAATGCACTTAATAAGGGACTCAGTTTTATTCCAACTGCATATAGCCAACTTACTGACGTATTAACAGATGTAAAAATTTTTGCTAGAAACATTATGCTTCATTATCAATTTAGGGACAGCAATATTCATCTATACAATATGGTGACAGTCATGTTAAGCAACCAAAAAAAAAAAAAAAGATATAAGAATTTGAACTGGAATGAGAGGAGAGCATTAGTTAGGGAGGACCACTAGTGGCAATGGATAAGGAACAATATAATAACGCCATGATAAGTATGTTCAATGACAGCAATTACTATGGCATTATATCTAAGCAAAAAGTGGATGAGATCAAGCATGAAATACATAATACCATAAGTGAGCTAGTTAATAGTTCTTACATCAATATTGAACTAGCAAAATTTTTAGAAGTTGATTTTCCTAACATACCACACATAAGGGTATCCCTAAAATCCATAAAGATGGTGTAAATCCGCCTATGAGACCTATAGTCTCAGGCAGAGGATGGTGCACCGAACCCTTCTCCATATATGTTGAGAAACATCTGAGACCAGTGATAGATAAAAATCAATTTATTTTGAAGGACACTAAACAATCCTTATTAGATTTATATAAATTTTGTAATGAAGTTCATTTGAATCATAATATGACTTTTGTAATATTAAATATACAGTCCTTATTCACCATTATACCTAATGACCTGGGAGTATTGACAATTAAAAACTATTTAACCAAGACATAGTGAATACACAGACAAACAAATTGACCTTATTTGTCTGTTTTTGGAAATTATCTTGGAGAATAATGTATTTATATATGAACAAAATATATACATTCAGCGTGATGGCGTAGCTATGGGCACATCTTGTGCCAATAGCTACGCCAATATGTTCTTAGCCACATGGGAGGAAGAACAGTTATTCATTTACCCATGGCATTAGGAAAGAGTCCACTTTTATCAACGTTTTGTGGACTTTGTTTTTCTGATTTGGGAGGGAAATACTGATGAATTGGATGAATATTTAGCATATATAAATAGTATGACCACTTTCTTAAAATTTACATCTCATTTTTCCAGTACCAGAATTGAATTTTTAGATGTCTTTGTGGAACGTGTTTTAGACACACATGTCAATACCGGAGTATTCAGAAAACAGTGTTATAGAAACTGACTTCTTCATCGGTATAGCATGCATCCGAATTATATTTTTAGAAATATTATAAAAGGTCAAAGTATGTGTATTTCACGCTTAAATGCCACTGAAGAAGGATACCAGCATGAGATTAATACATTTAAAGGAAGGCTTTTAAAATGTGGTTATAAAGAGAATGAAATTACTAAAGGGCTAGTTAACATCAATTCACTAAGGGAAGAAAGAGCAGTACCTTATTTCTCTGCACAATTTAACTTTAAAGAGCAAAATGTAGATAGCATACCATATGCTGCAAAGATACCTATGTTCTTCACAAGTGATGTGCAAGAGATAAAGGATTTAATTAGTAACCATTGGCGTATCCTTACTATAGATAAAGATATATTACATATTGTAGGTGTGAAACCTTGTTTCCTCTATAAAAACAAACTTAATCTCAGAAGACTACTGTGTATTAACAGAGCTAAAGCTATTGTAAACCTATTTAATGGCACCCACCCATGTGGTAGATGCAACTATTGTAATTCTATTGAGACAGGTGACAATTTTATACATCCAGACATGGGTCAAAGTTTTAGGTTCCATGTCTCAGCGGATTGTAGCACCTGCCATATAGTTTATTTGGCTATTTGCCAGCAGTGCCAGTGTTTTTATATTGGCAAAACCGACAGGTCTTTTCGTACTAGAATACGTGAACATTTATATGTTATTAGGATTCAACATTTAACAAATGCTTTGGCCAAGCGTGTTGCATCCATGGGTCAGGATCATATTTTTACTTTTATGGCCATAAACTACATCCAACCATCTATTAGAGATGGTAACATACAGAATCACACAGAAACCAAACAGATCAATTGGATCATGAGATTGAGGGCTGATAAAGGTAAAGGGTTAAATGAACAAGCTTCCATTAAACCTATAGTAAAAGCTAGACGCCTTATGGCTAAGTAATTCTATATGTATTCCGAAGATTATGACCATAAGTTATTAATATCTTATTTTAGTCTTTGCTCGCAGTATTTTATAGAAGTACCATTAGTGTTTGCGAGCTCCAGTATATGTCCTAATAATAGGGCATCTGGGAAATTATTGTTGATTTTCAGACTAGCTGTGTTATTAGTTCTTGGTTACCCCCCTATTTTTTCTCCTGGATCTCGGTTGATTTCTAACTTATTCATTCCTGGTTTATTGCACAGAATGTCAAATGTATGTTATATTGAAGTTCTAGATGTTAGTATGAGTAAGTGCATTAATGCAATGTGGTCATAATGGGTACGGGTCATCCTTAACTTTATTGTCATTGTTTTTATTATTGTACTAAGTATTTTTTCTGTTGCTTTAATAGTGACTAATTGTGTTTTTTAATTATATATGTGTTTATATTATGGCAAGACTTTGATGTTCGCTCGACGACTTCATCATGTTGTAGTTGCTTTTAATTAGGTTCGTAGGTGACATAAACATTATTTATTTTTATTTTCATCATTTAATATGATTGTTGTTTATTGGAAGACCCAATCTGCTATGCTATTTCCGCACCCTTGGTACGGAAATACATTTCTAAGGTTGAATATTTGTGATCAATGGCACTTTTGATTAATGTACAGTACGCTGGTTGCATAAAAATATTTCCTATATGATAGGCATTAGCACTTTAGTTCTGCTAGTGCATTGCTTGCTACACATTAAAATATATTTTTTAGGTCTAAGCTAAGATGTATATTGAATTACTATAACAGACTTATGGCATTTATATGCTCAAGTTGTTATGTTTAACCGTATGAATTATGCGGTTATTAATATAAGGACAGATATTATTAAAGTACAAGGTGGATGCATAATTTATTTTACAAAGACACAGAGCGTAATTATGAGCTCCGTGTTTGCACTATTTTTTTCTTTTTTTCTTTTGTGCATGATTTTTTATGACTGTGCGGCTGATGCATTTGTATATGTATAGATAATAGGTCATACGTTTCAAAATTGTAACCAGCTTTGAATATGTTATGTTAGGATTAGATACACTGTTAAATATGGAAGGTCTTATTTCTGACCGAGAATTAGTATGCAACTTTAAATGCTAAATTGAACTAAATTAGATGATGCAAGATGTGACTGATTTGTATATAAAAACCTTTAATTGAATGTTTTTGAATTTTAATGGTCTGACAAAGCCTTTGTGAAAGCGCTTACCTGTACCATGCTCCAATAAAAATATTCCGTTTTATTTTAAATGCTGTTACCATGCTCAGTATTATTTTCTTCTATCTGGATTATTTAACTGGTATTATTGACTGAAGACAAGAATAACCTGGTATTTGAATGGTTCCGTGGTCACATCTCTGCTTACTTATCTAGTATTTGCTTTTTATTACAAAATGGAGCCATGACAGCTCCAAATAAAGTGTGAATATTATGTGGAAACCATGCCAATGGTCAAATATATGGCTATTGGCATGGAAAACAGTTGCAAAAAAAATAAATAAATAACTTTTATTTTTTTTTAACCGATTTTGGCTGTTTAAGTGTAGGGCAGCGGCGCACAAACGGGATTGGGCAAAAAATATAAAAACCTGAAATAAGCATTCTAACCAAAATCACTATTTTGCCATTATACTCAATGGTAGGCAGAAGACAACATAGCCAGTGAATAGTGGTTGCTAAGGGGGGAAGGCTCAGTGTGGGACCTGTAACTATGTATTACCAGGCAATCTTATGCAAATGGGGGGAATGATACTGAATCCCAGATTTCCCCTCAATGCTAGCCAGCACCCAACATTGTAAGTGCAGGAATAGCATGGTTCAAGCCTAAGAGTTAGCTGATATCATAGGGGTGTGTGTCAGGCATACTGTAAGCATATTGGAGCCCTGTGGCTCGAGTTTGCCCTTAGCCTAGCAGAGCTAAGCAAGGGGGTGTGTCTGAGGCTGCCTAGCACTCTTTACATTGCCTAAGTGGGTGTGTATGCCGCGCACCGGGGTTTAAAGGGGAAAAAAGTAAACCAGGAAATAGCAGCTCTGTGCACATTTGAGCACTGTGTTTGCATGGCCCATCCCTGGGCTTAAAATTGAAGGCAATGGGAAGGGAAAACAGCAGTAGGAAGGTAATCAAGGAGAACTGGCATAGCTGGCAGGTGAAATGTACCAGAATCAGCCAATTACACAGGCAGTAGCCCAGCCCAACCCAGCACACTACTATAAACTATGCAAACACCTTACATAATATACTCTACACCACTGGTGTATACAAGCGGTGAAATTTTAACAAACAAAAATAATAAAATGATAGGTGCTGCAGCAGCTATCATACAGCAACATGTGGAAGAGGCTGAGGGTGGTGAGGATGAGAATGCTGTCGACCAATCCACAGTGAGGAGATGGAGAAGAGTGTACAGACCCAGGGTAACCTACCAGGGGCTACATGAGCTGGAGATAATGGAGAGCTATAGGGTGGACAGGGACCTCCTACAGCAAATTGTTGAGCTGCGCCGGCCACGCCTGATACACAGAACTAATACAGGGGAACCCATCCCAGTGGATACCAAGTTATGTGTAGGCCTAAGAATACTAGCCACAGGTACCTTCCAAAGGCCAACTGGGGATATCATGGGGATCTCACAGGCATCAACATCCAGGGTATTCCACCAGTTCCTGGATGCCATGTCAGCACATGCCAGTAAGCATGTAGATTTTCCCATCACCCGTGAGGCATTGGCCAGCAATATGCATCTCTTCCACCAAATAGCAGAATACCCTGAGGTAGTGAGTGCTATAGACTGCATGCACATATGCATCAAAGCACCACCCGGTGAGCAGGGTAGGGTCTACATCAACCGGAAGGGCTTCCCCTCCATCAACTGCCAGGTCATGTGCAATGTCCAGGGCATTATAATGAATGTGTGTGCTGAATGCCCTGGAGGCTATCATGACTCCCACATCTGGCATCTGATGCAGCTGTACCAGAGATTTGCCAATGGGGACATCACTTACAGTCACCTAGTGGGGGATGCTGGTTATGAACTGGAGCAGTGGCTGGTGACACCCATCAGAAATGCACACAAACCCGAACAAGAACTCCATAATGATCACATGCACAGACCAGAATTATAATAGAGCATGTGTTTGGGATGCTCAAGTCATGGTTCCGATGCCTGGACACATCCAGTGGAGCCTTGCAGTACTCACCAGCTACATGTACTCAAATTGTCATCGTATGTGCCATGCTACACAATATGATCCTGCGGAAACAGCTGCAGCAGGAACAGCATGGGGCAGGGCCACACAGCCCCCCACCATTGCCAAGGGCTGCACAGGCACAGAGTGACTCAGAGGAGGAACAACCTGAGCCTGCCCCAGTAGGCAGAAGAAGGTGTGACCAGTATGCCCTGGCCTTGGCAAAGAGGCAACACATAGCACATACACTAACACAGTAGGGACCCAGGGAGTGACACCTCTCTCTGACTCGGACATACAGTAAAAGGAATGCCAAACATGACACTGCCTGTACTCAACCATGTATAGGGAGTGTACTATGTGCATCTGACATAGGCAGCCCTCCAGCACCATCCTCAATACTGGCACAGCCACAAGGTAAGTCACTCTTCCTACCAATTGCCAAATGGAGTAGTATGTGTTGTTACCTGTACCTATGGTATGGATGTGAGCATGTGAGGGAATTGGGTGGCTGAATGGGATGCCAACAGATAGTAGATACCTATAGTGGCAGCATGAGATCTGTAACAAATAACTGGTATCACCATAGTAACCAGTAATACACTTAGTGACAAAACCCACTGCAGGAAATGTGCTGGGCCACATGTGTGTCCATATGACACACACATGCCAGTCAGGGAGGCTCACATACCCAATAACAGTCTCAGTCAGCAGGACAGGTGTAGACAAACACAAACAAAGGCTGTGCTAAGGCCTCTGATTGATGGCTATGGGTACCCCCCCCCCCAGGCCTACACAGACAGACTACAACAGCTCAGGCAGTGGGATGTTAGTTCTGAAGGGTAAGAAGTCAGAAACTGAAATGTAGGTCAATCAAACCTAAGACCTGTAGTACACTGATATGCCTCTAGTCAGCATGATAGGCTAGAATACAGAATGAAATGGGGTACCTGACATACCAGTACAGTCATAGCAAATGTGTTACAAGTGTCAGGTGTGTCCCCCCAGTCCTATGTAGCAATGTAGTATCAGTCTGGTGTGCACCCCCATCCAATGTAGACACGTAGTAACAGTCAGGTGTGCCCCCCAAGCCTATGTAGAAATGTAGTAATATGTATGTGTAGGTATAATAGAGCTGGCCAAAGTAGCAGGATAGATTATAGCATGTGTACAATATGCAGGTCTGCGTGTGTTAAGTTTGTGCGTGTTGTATATTGTGTGAGAGTGGTCAGTATGTATGCATGGTGAGGTTTGTCCTGGTGGCCATTGCTTAATACTGCTGATGACAGGGCCAAGTCCTCACAACTGCAGTGCCAAACACAATGCTTCCCATTATAACACATTCTAGCACTAAGCTATTGTAAATGTTTGGAAGTAGTATGTGTCACCATCT
Organism: Protopterus annectens; assembly: GCF_019279795.1. NCBI lineage: Eukaryota > Metazoa > Chordata > Ceratodontiformes > Protopteridae > Protopterus > Protopterus annectens. The sequence goes on from NC_056744.1 coordinate 289,005,618, forward strand.
GAAAGATGGACATGACATAACTGTCAGGCCAGATATACAAGCAGTACACAGGGGGAAGTACCCCAGACAGACAGTATATAATATGTAACTGTCAAATGGACACACCCTTGGAATTGTAAATACAGGTTTGCAGTACATTATCTGGGCTTGTAGTAGGGAATATCAATGTTGTCTGGCCAAACATTGGCAGACCACAAAAGTCATAGGAATGATGTATAAAAAACAGCTGATGTCCCTGCACAAGCCAGCATAAGTGGAATGCCTCATGCATATCTGTGAGTCAGATGCAAGTAAGGCCCGTAGAACACATGAACTCAGCTCACCCAACCACCACCCACAGGTACCTCTCCGGTCTTATCCCTGCTGTTGGGAATGAGTACAATATGACCCCCACCTGTGTATGGCAATAGCGAAAGAATGCAGCATGCAGAGCAGGTGTCCCATGCAGGTGTGTCCCTAGCTGTAAGCAGCACCCTGCTAGAATCCACACCACTGTATCAATACAGACAGAAAGTATTGGCATGAACACCTAGCACACCTACCCTGTCACCTCAGGGGGAATATACTGTATTGCAGTCTGGGACTGTAGGACTGACAGAATGCAACGGCCTGCTACAGCTGGCCTGCATCGCTACAAAATGGCCTACAGTCCTCTGCCAAAGGCCTGTGTTTCACCCCTACTGCTAATGTATGTTATGTCATGGACTGCCAAATAACAACATAACACAGTCCACAGAACCCATATGCAAGGCCATGTGGACAAACCACAGTAACATGTCCACCATGTCCTACTGCATAACTTGTGGACCAACACTAATATACTGCTGTGATGAGGTGATAACTATAGGGAAAATATCAGAGAATGTTCGCATAATGTATGGAAGAGGATAGAATAATAGAGGGGGGGTGGAGCATGGACAGCATGCAGTGTATGAAGTCCAAAATACAGCCGTGTGCACATACTATCCTGATTGCAAACACAAGAATGGGCGGCTACAAACCTGCTCATAAACCACAATGTGTAGGGGTAATGTCTTGAATAATGACCCCTGCCTCTGGGTAACCTGTGTGAATCTGTACAGCTGTGAGGTATTGGCACAGCAAGATAAGGCCATACTGCCACATTGATGTATGTACAATTAAGGGATCCTCTGCCATCATTGTACCAAGGTGCTGAACCAGTTACACAGACCCAGCAGCAAGTGTCTGCAGCTCCCCCTCCAGAATGGCATGAGTGTGCAAGAATATGTAGGTGTTTGACCACAATACTGGACACAGCTGCATTCACCCTGTTTTCCCCAGGACATCACTGCATGCAAATATGTCTACCTGACAGTACTTGATGACATAAAACATCACAGCGTATAACAGTACACGTCTGAATATCTCTGCTAACACCAGGACCATGTAGTTGAAGCAGCACAGGCACAATTACCTACAGTAACACACTATCCTTTGACCATTTTGACCCCATACTGTCAACTGATCTACAGATATCCTGCAGAAACAGTTTGCTAGCTGTAGGTGTAGAACACAAAAGTCTGCACTGAAGTACAATCTACCTGGAATGGATTCACACATTCAATACAGAAGGTCATACTGGGCATGCTCCCACACTTAGAGAAATGAAGGCAATGTCAGACAACTCTTCTTCTTTCGGCTATTCCCAGTTAGGGGTCACCACAACAGATCACCTGTCCACTCATGATTGGCAGTGGAATTTTTACGGTGTCAAGTTGCCAGCCCAGTACCCAACCTTCCACAGAAGGCGCATACGCAAGCACTCATGCCTAGGGCCAATTTAGAGTATCCAATCCACCTACAGCATGTCTTTGGGATGTGGGAGGAAACCGGAGCACCCGGAGGAAACCCATGTGATCACAGGGAGGACATGCAGACTCCGCACAGAAGGCACCCCAGCCGAGGATTGAACCGGAGAACCTCTTGCTGTGAGGCAGCAATGCTAACCACTGCACCACAGCGGCTGCCCTTAAGGCAATGTCAGACAACAAAATACTGAAAGGTCATACTGGGCAAACTCACACACTTAAAGAAATGAAGCCCATGTCTGGCAGCAACAGTGGACCATACATATCTGACAGTTGCAGATATTAATGCATACACTCCTCAGTATGTACCAGTCATGGTTTGCACACACATTGGATAGGAATACACACATATGTCCAAGGACAACACACTATAATATGCCAAAAGTACACATACATAGATGTGTGGAAGAGAGTGACAGCAACAAAGAGCCTTCCATCATGAAGCATGTCCCACCCAACACACAGCCAATTGGCTACAACCACATGATGTGTAAATGTCACTCACTGTAGACATTTGCCTCTGGAATCCCTCAGCATTATAGACTCCGTGGTGCTAGTGCTAACTGTGCAACATGACTGTACAAGTCAGTAGTCATCTAGCAGTTTTATACATGTACCTGTGGAATATAAACCTGTGTGTGCCTGAGTGTGGTGTGTCTGCCTCTAGATGAATGGGTTATGGCCCATGCACACACACTGCCCTCCCCATTGCCTTACTATGGCAAGCCTGCTGATGTTTTCACCTTGAAGTACACCTTTGGGGACGTAGTAGCCCATTAATCCCTGTAGCACATCCTATAACTGCATAATTCTGTAATACAATGTATTAGTTAGGTAGGAGTTCTAATCCCAGATGTGGGGTGTGTGTGTGTGTGTGTGTGTGTGTGTGTGTGTGTGTGTGTGTGTGTGTGTGTGTGTGTGTGTGTGTGTGTGTGTGTGTGTGTGTGTTTGCCTGTGTAGGGATCAATGCTTTTTAGGACAGTCACACTCACTGCAATTTCAAATGCCCTACTTTGGCATGCCTGCTGATGTCATTCACTTTGAAATACACCTTTCGGGAAGGAGTAGCCCAGTAATCTCTTTGGCACGTCCTATAACTGAGTAATGCTGCAGTGTGATAAACTAGTTAAGTAGTACATGGCAAGTGTGGATGTTTGTGAGTTTGTGTGTGTGTGTTAATTTGCCTGTGTAGGAAGCAATGCTTTGTAGGCCATTCACAGTCACTACAACCCCCAGTACCCTTCTTTGGCAAGCCTGCTGATGTCATTTACTTTGAAATACACCTTTGGGGAAGGGATAGCCCAGTAATCTCCGTGGCACATCCTCTAACTGCGTAATGCTGTAGTATGATAAACTAGTTAGGGTGGAGTTCTATTCCCAAACATGGCAAGTGTGGATGTTTGTATGTTAGTTTGTCTGTGTAGGGAGCAATGTGGTTGAGGCCATTCACAGTCACTACAACCTCCAATGCCCTTCTTTGGCAAGTCTGTTGATGTCATTCACTTTGAAATATACCTTTGGGGAAGGAGTAGCCCAGTAATCTCCATGGTGTGTTATATAACTGTGTAATGCTGTAGTGTGGTAATTTAGGTAGGTAGGGGTTCTATTCCCAGAAATGGCAAGTGTGGATGTGTGTGTGTGTGTGTTAGTTTGTATGTGTAGGGAGCAATGCTTTTGAGGCCATTCACAGTCACTACAACCTCCAGTGCACTTCTTTGGCAAGCCTGCTGATGTCAGACAACTTCACATACCCTTTGCCCATATATCAGCCGGATAACCCCTGTGGTGCATATGATACCTGCGTATTACTGTATTGTGGCAAACTAGCTAGTTAGGAAGTCTATTCCTGACCCTGCCAACTGTGTTAATGCGTGTGAGTCCCTGAGAGAGTGTGGCTGTGTCGACATTGACACCTGTTTATGTGGACAGGCACATGTACTACACCTACCTATATCACTGTTGCAGATGTCACTCACCATCAGATATACATTTGGACAGCTCCCCAACATGTAAGCTAGGTGGCGCATGCATAACTGCATAGACATGTGATAGCAATGCATAGTCAGTCAGGGGGTTGAAACCCTGTACTGGTAAGTTTGTGACACAAACATGCTTAGGTTTTACTCTCCGACCCCCTCCCTGACTTACTTTGTCTCTGTCTGTCTCTCTCAATCCCTCGCTGGTAGATGTGGAGAAGTAAACCTGCTTTGCTTAGGCAGTAGCTTGTGTTTTGTAAGTGATGCTCATGATCAGCTGAAGGCCTCTGTGCGAATTGCAGTTCCTCTCTAGCTGATTGCATGTGGAACAGTTGTGGTAACATTCCCACAGCCAATTGCATGGAAACACACTCCAGTATCTAGGAACATCATGTGGATGTTGGGCCTTTTCATGCACTGTGAGCAGGACCTCACGTTGGTGTTTGGCAAACAGCATCACAGATGGTATTGGGATTTACCTCTAACAGCATACACTGTGGAGACAGGCCAACAAACAGGAGGGGGATGTACCAGACATGACTACAGAATGTAAATGTTGCTCTTCTGCATTTGGAGTAATGTTGGTTTAACAGGGTGTGTGTGGATATGGCTGGTCTACATGATTTAATACCTGTCATGACAGTGTTATGTGTTTGAGGAAACTCTCACCTGTAGGGTTATCTGCAGACTGTGCAGTGTTTGGAGTCTTATGTTTCTTGTGTTACTCACAGATCACCTATCTTACAACTGCAGAAGCATAGTCTGAGGATTGCAGTCAGTACATGGTGACAGCCATGAGAGTTACTGACTTCATATCCCTCATAGGACATATGTCACAACAAACCCTGTTATGACAGTAAATGTATGAGGGTATCACAGCAACATGCCAATATTGGCCCAGTGTTTGTGGCTCCAGCCACAAGTCTGTCAACCTTTGTACATATGTCATGCAGTAAGAGGTGCATATGTTCTGTACACCATTATTTATTGACATCATACCTGATAACAAGCCAGTCAGATATCAGACGACTAGACATGTTATGTATAGTGCAGGTTATTTCTGAGAACTTAACCTGAGCATTCTATGGTTGTGTGTACAGTACTGGGGTCTGTGTATTTATGGTGAATGTCGACAGTATGTGTATTGCAAATACATACCTTGGCATGTGCACAGATTGTGGGAGATGCCATTGTTCTTGGTCTTGTTCTATCTGATGTTACATGCTGCTCCAGTGTATGGTACCCTATGGGCTTACATATCTGTAGGGCCAAACACACACGTGTCCCATACCACAGACAGGCATTGGACCACACTGTGTCATGATCCAGTTCATGCAGAGTTAGTGCGTGAGTGGCACATATGGGGATGGTGTTTATCAGATAGTCCATATAGTGCCATATTAAGCTTGTTTACCATATGTGGCTGTGTTCACACTGGTTGTGGGTATGCACTTTCTCACAGGTGTCTGTTACTCTGTGCTTTGACATGCCTGTAGAGCCAGCTATATTTGCAGGAACATGTGCATCCTCCCATACAAAATGTAGTCCAGCGTTGTGGCAGTCTTCCTGTACTTTGCACAATGCTTTGTTACATACCTAGCAGCTTAGTGTAATTACCCAGTGTGCTGTTATGTCCAAATATTTGCAAGACATACTGCTGACAGGCCACCATAACTGTTGTGCATTTCTGACAAAGCAGTGGGATTCTGTACAGATGTATGTCACTAATTACTGGGTAGTATGTGGCCATGTGACCTCTACACCACCAGGTATAATATGTCAGGACAGACAGGCATGTGTGACTGCATAAACTGTGTGGGCATATGTAGTCCAGTATTTATGTGATATACCCATGTACATGTCTGTTAACATCCACATTTTCAAGCTTGGTCCACATGTCTCACATGAAGGGGATTTGTGTACACCTCTGAACTGACCACAAAGTGCCAGACTGTCCACATATATTGGTCATATCTCTGCTGTATCCAAAAAACATATAGAGAGGATACACCACGACAATCGAAGCCAACCAAGTCAACAGAAAATGTATTCCAACTGCAAATGTATTCCAAAGATGAAGTTTATTGAGACAAAAAGAAAAACAGTGAGCGCTTTCACGTCACCAGGATGCTTCATCAGACTTAATTATATTTCTACATCAGACATCTTATATAGTATTAAAAAAAACTCCTATTGGGTGGCTACTATAGAAATTCAAATAGTAAAAAGCTTAGCCATTGGTGCACATATAAGGAAGGGAGGGAAAATTTAACACTTCATAATCAGTAACTGTTTAAAATACATAATAATATCAAATTTTATATATACATAAAAATATCTATAAAAAATATACATGAAAAATATCTATAAAAAATCTAATCATATATACAATTCCATCAACGTTTAAAAGGTTTATCTATTAAAAATGGTCTTAAGGAAACTTTATCATTGAGGCCATGACCCCTGTCTGCTGCTAACTTGATTATCCACTTTACTTCTTTTTTTTCTGTATTATTTCGCATGCATCCTAACCTTTCTGTCCTATAAATATGTTAATATGTTCTAGTACTATGAAATGAAAAACATGTGTACTATCTCTCTGAAGAACATGGTTAGCTAAGGCATTCAGTTCATTCTCCTTATTAATAGCATAGAAATGTTCTCTAATACGTTCTCTCAATGTTCTAGTGGTCATACCTACATAAAAACTTAGGCATTTCTTACATTGACCTAGGTAAACCACATTCCTACTCTTACAATCCGCATATTTATTGAACTCATATTTCTTCCCTGTATCTGGATGTATAAATTCATTAGAGTTTTTAATATAGCTACATTGGTTACATGTACGGCAAGCATGGGTGTCTTTCCTTTGGGAGTATATACCATCTTGTCTCCTATTATCATAACATAACAGTCTCTTTAAGGACTGTGTATTCTTGTAGCTAAAAGATGGTTTGTCTCCTACTATTTCCTTAATGTTATCATCAAGTTGTAGAATGTTCCAATGCTTCTTAATAGTATTAACTACAGAGGTATTATTGTTAGTATAGAGTATAACTATCCTTTTTTATTATTATTATTAATAACATGACTATATGTATTCTTTGGTAAAGCCATAGTCCTATGTAAATATGGTCTATCCTTTCCTTCTCGGTCTATCTTCTGTAAATTAATAAGTTCTCTTTTAAGATAGCCTCTGTCTATAAATCCGGCTTCTATATTCTCAATAGCTTCTACAAACACCGAGTCTTCACTGGTAATTCTGGAAAAACGCACAGCTTGATTTTTAACAATATTTTTATATATATGAGGAGGATGCATACTATCTCTATGGAGTATAGCATTCCTTCTAACTTCATCTGAAAACCTCTGTTGTAAGTGCCCCATTCACTTTCTTAAGTAGAACATCTAAGAACTCAATTTTTACTTGTGACGTAGTACTGGTCAACTCTAAAATCGTAGTAGTACCATTAACATATTTAATGAACTCATTAAGGGTAATTAAACCCCCTCTCCAAACCAAATATCACAAACCTTCTATAACATTCAATATATTGAGAATAGACAGAATGTTCCATACCGTTAAACACTGTTGGCACAAGATGTTACACCTTAATCGAAGGTATTACTCTGTGATGTAAAATAGTTGGACAGCACCAAATCTAACAGCATAGTATCATAATGACTTTGTTGTTAGGCATACTGTGTAATAAAATAGCTCAAATATTCTATTACATACTGTGAAGGTAAGCTTGTGAATAAAGTTTCGTAACATCAGTGTAATATAGTCAGATTATTTATTTCATTATTCATACTATAATTCAGCTATTTCAAAATGTTGAGGTATCACTATTGGCCTAAGATTTTTCTCTATGAATATTGAACTACTCTCCGTCAGCCAACCTCAATCAGGTAGGGGTTGGCTGACGGAGAGTATTTCAATATTCATAGAGAAACATCTTAGTCCAATAGTGGACAAAACTACCTCTATTCTTCGTGATACTCAACATTTTTTGGAAACTCTAGCGAATTATAGTATGAATAATGAAATAAATGAATCTGACTATGTAGTTACACTGGATGTTGCAGCTTTATTCACAAGTATACCTAATGATGTGGGAATAGAATATTTGAGGCTATTTTTATTACACAGTGATATGCCTAACAACAAAGTCATTATGATCACTATGCTGTTAGATTTGGTGCTGTCGAACAATGTTTTTACATCACAAAGTAACTATTACCTTCAGGTTAAGAGTGTAGCAATGGGCACATCTTGTGCCAACTCCTATGCTAACTTGGTTTTAGCTTATTGGGAGTCTACTTATATTTTAGAACATTCTGTCTATTCTCAGTATATTGGATGTTATAGAAGGTTTGTGGATGATGTTTTTTTGGTTTGGAGAGGGGATTTAATTACCCTTAATGAGTTCATTAAATATGTTAATGGTACTACTACATTTTTAGAGTTGACCAGTACTACGTCACAAGTAAAAATTGAGTTCTTAGATGTTCTACTTAAGAAAGTGAATGGGGCACTTACAACAGAGGTTTTTCGTAAATCTTGTAGAAGGAATGCTATACTCCATAGAGATAGTATGCATCCTCCTCATATATATAAAAATATTGTTAAAAATCAAGCTGTGCATTTTTCCAGAATTACCAGTGAAGACTCGGTGTTTGTAGAAGCTATTGAGAATATAGAAGCCAAATTTATAGACAGAGGCTATCTTAAAAGAGAACTTATTAATTTACAGAAGATAGACCGAGAAGGAAAGGATAGACCATATTTACATAGGACTATGTCTTTACCAAAGAATATATATAGTCATGTTATTAATAATAATAATAAAAAAAGGATAGTTATACCCTATGCTAACAATAATACCTCTGTAGTTAATACTATTAAGAAGCATTGGAACATTCTACAACTTGATGATAACATTAAGGAAATAGTAGGAGACAAACCATCTTTTAGCTACAAGAATACACAGTCCTTAAAGAGACTGTTATGTTAAGATAATAGGAGACAAGATGGTATATACTCCCAAAGGAAAGGCACCCATGCTTGCCGTACATGTAACCAATGTAGCTATATTAAAAACTCTAATGAATTTATACATCCAGATACAGGGAAGAAATATGAGTTCAATAAATATGCGGATTGTAAGAGTAGGAATGTGGTTTACCTAGGTCAATGTAAGAAATGCCTAAGTTTTTATGTAGGTATGACTACTAGAACATTGAGAGAACGTATTAGAGAACATGTCTATGCTATTAATAAGGAGAATGAACTGAATGCCTTAGCTAACCATGTTCTTCAGAGAGATAGTACACATGTTTTTCATTTCATAGTACTAGAACATATTAACATATTTATAGGACAGAAAGGTTAGGATGCATTCGAAATAATACAGAAAAAAAAGAAGTAAAGTGGATAATCAAGTTAGCAGCAGACAGGGGTCATGGCCTCAATGATAAAGTTTCCTTAAGACCATTTTTAATAGATAAACCTTTTAAATGTTGATGGAATTGTATATATGATTAGATTTTTTATAGATATTTTTCATATATATTTTTTATAGATATTTTTATGTATATATACAATTTGATATTATTATGTATTTTAAACAGTAACTGATTATGAAGTGTTAAATTTTCCCTCCCTTCCTTATATGTGCACCAATGGCTAAGCTTTTTACTATTTGAATTTCTATAATAGCCACCCAATAGGAGTTTTTTTAATACTATATAAGATGTTTGATGTAGAAATATAATTAAGTCTGATGAAGCATCCTGGTGACGTGAAAGCGCTCACTGTTTTTCTTTTTGTCTCAATAAACTTCTTCTTTGGAATACATTTGCAGTTGGAATACATTTGCTGTTGACTTGGTTGGCTTTGATTGTCGTGGTGTATCCTCTCTATATGTTTTTTGGATTTATCTGTTTTTGAGAGGACACTTTATCCTGGTTAGTATTTTATACGCTCTACAGATATATCTGCTGTAGTCTACAGGATTATTACTGCGCTACCAGTGATACTGTACTATGATGTCCTTAGGATGTCTGTCAGTAACCGAAGGTGTACATGTCAAAAGCAAATGTGACCTCACACACACAACAAGTCTAAGACAACCCCTGTTACAGTAGCAACATTCTACATATATACCTGCAATGCATACATGACATTCCCTTGCACTAAGAAGTTGAGACTATTGGTGCTGAGGTAGGACTCCACTCCATGTTCTGGACATAATGTACACACACACACACACATATATATATATATATATATATATATATATATATATATATATATATATGGCTGCATATATATATATATATATATATATATATATATATATATACATATACACAGCACACAGCACACAGCTATATATGTCTACACATATACAGATGTATAGATATATATGCACATATAGCTATGGATATCTACATATATATCGACATAAATAGGTATATCTGTTTAGATATGTATGCACATATAGTTATAGATATCTACATATAAATCGACATATATATAGGTATATCTGTACATATAGGATGTACACACACACACACACACACACACACACACACACACATATATATATATATATATATATATATATATATATATACAGATCTATAAATGGCCATATATATATATATGATGCACTATACAGATGTGTAGACATACATATATATATGAATATATATGCGTATGTACATGTAGACATATATTTACATATGTATATGTATATATCCATATCCTTGTCATGTGTAAACATTACTGTTGTGTATACCTTCCCAGATGTATCACACCGTATGTGTCTGGTATGTGTATATTTAGATATAACAACATATGTGATGCAACAGTAATATCCCTAATCAGTACTACACAATTGTGGAAGTCACAGCAATTGTTCAATACTATTCAATATGTGTACTGACAGTATATTGGGAAAACAACTCTTTTCACAGCTGTCATGGTGTAGTGGTTAACTGTTGTGACTATAGTGTACAGGGTCTTGGGTTCAAGACTTGCAAGGGCTGTTTATTTTATTGCTGGGCAGAACAAGGGCTGTTGGATACAGAGCGGTTAAGGCAGTTTTGAGCAGCTTTAAGTGTGTTTGCACAGGTTTGCATGAAGCTAAGCGGTGCTAACATATGGTTAAATGTATGGGTGCTTACACTGTGTAGGCTTTGCTTACCAGTGCGCAAATGTGCTCAGCTGTTGTATTGCAGAAATGCTGACACCTGCGAAGCATGGCTCAGCCCTGATAACTAGTGCTCACATCCCAGTCCGATAACATAGCAGGGTAATGACATCTGTAATAAGTGTATGTAATGCCATGTACAAAACATGCGTCTATGTGCCGTCATTACAGTAGCAAGTGGTGTGAGTGTCACGTCTGGGACACTCGAGTATATAACACCTGTACATCACTCTTATCTGTGTGAATGTGTTACATACAAGTGTAGTAACCCAGGTTACGTGGCGTCACACTGGCATGCAGTGTATCATGCCATTACTACTGTTGACAGTGCTTTCCCAGGCAAGAGTAGATTGCTAAATGTAGTACTGGCAACAAGCACCCCTGCAGGCATAGCTGGACTCTGAGGCCTCACTGTTGTGTCCCTGGTGTGTGAGCTGTGTCACAGTATATATCCCATACTGGATAATGATCTGACATGTGGAAAGTAACTGTAGAATACTGTCTGTACAGAGCATGTCAATGAGGGCTTCCAACATGTATTAATGTCCTACATATTGGTGTCAGATGTCTATCTGTTGACACATTCATCCTACTGCATAGCTAGTTGTCAAGATGATGTCTGTCAGTCTCTGTACAGATGTGCAGATGGCAGGTATCCAGCTTAGATACATACAGGCAACCTATGCTTGACTGACACTGACATACATGCCCAGCTGTGTTATAACTGGCACAGATAGGACACAACACCCTGTACGCACCACATGCTATGGGTACCTCCACTACACTACCACAGTCAACAGAACATGCTTGGGTACAGGTCTCCATCACATACACTAACCATGTGTTGTAATACATGTTGCATAAATGTCAACTGGATCACCTCAGTGGCCATTTGCAGGAGGCACCCAGAGGATTGGCTGATGCATATCACTCTCACCCTGATTGTCACCACAGTGGTGTCTGTCAACAGATTGCCTGCCTGCACACAGCAGGTGACATGATACCACTGTACACACATCCTCTATACTTCCCATCTCTCCATGGACAATAGCCAGGTACACACCTATGACTACCTGCAGCGATGCACCCCAGTACTGACAAATGTGTACATGTGCATTACTGAGGATATCAGTGTCTGTGTGTTAGTACACCTGTAGTTGGGAATACCATGAGGGCCTTCACACCCACCGCAACACCCATTGCCATAGTTAGATGTGGCTGCTGCTGTACTAGACATTACATGTACCCTGTTATGCTCCTCTCCCTAACAGCTACATGAGCCTTGCAGTACCAGCACAACAGTGTTGTACAAATGGGTTGATAGGCATGGGATACCCATTGAGTTCCAGCAGGTGTGTGTATGTGTGCATGTGTGTATATCTATAGGGTACAGCATTCCGAGGCCACATACTCCTATGACAATATGCATTGCCACACAGTATTATGGATAGTGATGTTGCTGCCCATAGATTAAACATGACAGTGCATCACCCTACTATGCATGTGGCATGTGCATTAGATGCATATCCCTGTAGTACCACTGTTGGGATGGACAATGGGATGTATCGCAGTCGTGGGCAATGTGTGATGGTGGGTATGTCAGAGTGTCATCATGGGTTCCAGTGTGTGTACAATATCCACAGTGGGGTGCGGGTGCTGTGTACACTGTCATTACACCATGGTACCCCCGGTACATGTCCCATGTACCACTGTATGGTGACCACTGTCACCTTCAACCATACAGGTAACTGATAACACAATCCAGCCAGTTATGCATGTGCTGTGTGCAGCCTATCTGTAACACATTGGACACACTGACAAGTTAGTTAGCACCAATAGGCTTAGGTCTCTTGGATGTGTGTCTGCCTGTTATGTGTCTGTTAATGTGTGTATGATGGTACGTCACACTATGTATTGTCCATATACAACCATTACAGCCTCATTACCATACTGTACATGTCTCAGGATGTTCTGCATGTAACATGTAACCTGGAACACACCTCATCCAAAATGCTGTGTGGTGTGTGCAATGAAAGCCACACACATCAGTAGCAATACATACCTAGGTAGGGGTCTAGTCCCAATGTTGCCAAGTAAGAGTGTGCATGTATGTGGATGGATCTACATCAGGTTGCTGATTTTACATGTCCCAGCGGGTCACCTGTCCATGTGTTACAGGCAGTAACTGTTATACAGACCTGTGACATGTGTTCAACTGTACCCAGGATATGTCACAGCCATGGTGTCACCACAGTGCCATACCCCTTGTGGAATATGACAGCAGACCATCCTCCTGATGACAAATGTACACCTACAACACAAATGGATAACATTATGAAGACCACAATCACTCAGTGTTACTAACAGCTATAATGCATCATGGCTGGACAGCTACACTACCTGACATGTATGCATTAAACATTACTGCTGACAACATGTTACATAGCAGTACATTGGTACACTGTAGTACAGTCACTGTGTGCAGCAGAACCATATTAGTCTGTTCCTGCATCGATGTTATGGATGACAGGGATGTGGCACAGGTATCATCATATGCACAGGGTGTGTTGTTGGTTTGCTAGAGACTGAGGGTGTGCCATATGTTTGACACCATGTGTGTGGGTGAGGGATGTAATTAGCTGAAATGGACATGGTGATGTGGTGTGTGTAGGTATGGGGCTGCCCTAGGTGTGTTTGTATAGTGTGTGGGTATGCATGTACACAGTTTTGCCATGTGGCTGCCCTATACAGGTGTTTCTTGGACAGCTGCAGACCATAACTGACAGTGTGTGCAGTTCTCCTACTCCAGCCACGGACACGTGGACTGTGCCTGCCAGGGGTTCCATGGGTATGTCCAGGTACAGGCCTCAATGTGCTACTCTCCCCTGATGATGACAGATGTCCGCTGGAACCAGGTCCATCCTGGGACTGGCCAGGGCCATGTGCACACGGCCTGCTGTGGTGTGGACAGCACCCCCCTGCAGTGCTGGGGCTGGTTCTGCCACTACAGGAGCACCTTGGTGGCCTAGCACTTCCACATCAACCGCCAGCTGTTGGTATTGCTGGCCTACATCCACGCAGCCATTGTCCCACTCCTACCACATGTTTGAGCATGGACAATCCATGGTGGATGAGGCCCATCATCTCACCCAACCATCTATCCATGACCTCGGTATAATCACGGAGGGCACCTGCAAATTCATGGAAGTTGTCGCTTATAGATGAGAGAGCAGCCCTCTGCAGCCTCAGGCCCTGTCTGGTGTACAGTTCCATATGTGCCTGCACCTCATGACAGTCTGAAACATGTGCCTGGTTGTACCAGTTGTGGTACTTCTGCCAGGGTCATGATGACCAGCGACCCTCCCACGAGCACCCCAGTACATCTGCCTATGTGCTACCCTGCCGGACATCTGGCTATGCCTGCTATGACCAGACACAATAGGCATAGATACCACACTCTTCTGTGCACTGCCACCAACCACCAACTGTCCCTCTGCTATGGCCACTGGTGATGGGGTATGTATAGGCACTATAACTGCATGTGGGTTTGAAGTGGCTAACAGGGGGATGTCAAACGATGGAGAAGTTTCGAACTCTGACAACCCCACCTGTGCCTCAACAGTCCTATCATCATCTTCGGTATCTGTATGGACACCAACATCAGACTGCATGTAGGAGGGACCCTGACCCACCTCGCCACCTCTGGGGGTAAACAAGAAATGCACTTTAAGAACTGTACAGCATTGCATAACAGTACACACATATATGCATGCACACACACACACACACACACACACACACACACACACACACACACACACACACACATACTGTAATTTCACCATAATACCTACCTGTCCCTGAATTTACAGACAGTCCTACGTTTATTCACGTAAGTTCCCCATCCTGCATCACACTTGGTAACATACACTCATTAATACCACTCATTAATGTATCATTCCTTTAAATTCCTAGACAAGTGATCACAACACAAGACCTGTTACTCCATTACCTCCTTGACTTGGGTGGATTAGGTTTTACAAGGCCTCACTGCTGTCATCCAGTGTTCACCCTGGGTATGTCCAGACATCGTGAGCATGGCCCCCATATGATAGGGGCTAGTATGTTCACTCCATAATGTCACACACTGGAGTGTCATACGTAACTATTGCTTAGTACATGCCAGATCTGCTGCTCAATCAACTTATCATGTAGACAACAGTAATATATGGATACACTCCCTGGTGTTGTCTACTAATTCCCCAATGCATCTGTAGTGCTCCATACGTGGGTAGTCATTCTCCTTTCTGCTAATTACAATTTTAAGGGTATACCTGGTGTCTAGTTTCCCTCTCAATGCATGTTCCATGCTACAGACCTTATTATTCTATCAGCTGTCCAGTGATTACATATCAGACAAGTATTTCTGGTGTCTCATGTGTCAGTCCATGTCCATGTACTGCAGAATTCCAAAGGGAAGTGATGCCGTATGAACAACCCCACAATCACACATGTGCATACACGGACATCCACACAAACACACACACATGCACACACACATCCTACATACATTAACCCCCTCCACTTCACCAGACTGCACTTACAGACAAAATAACCCCCCCACACACACACACACACACCTACAAGTAAGGTTGCACAAAGATAGTGCACACAGTCCTCCCATTACCCATTTGTCAACATGCATAACATATGGTAGTCAACAGCATGCACTGCAGCTATAGTCAATCCATGCTAGCAACAGTATACATTTGTGTGATGCAT
>NC_056744.1:289021927-289042708 GCF_019279795.1 Protopterus annectens
ATCTGGTGATATTAACCCCAACCCAGGCCCTTGCCATCAGCACTCTAACCATACTTATACAGCATCCCCCATTCCAACTGCCTCACAAATAACTCATTACAATCACAAGCTTCCAAAAATCTATCTTTTTTCCAATTAATATACAAAGCATTGTCAATAAAAGTACCCTCCATCATGCTTGGATTTCTCAATATAACCCAGATACTCTTGCTCTATCTGAGACATGGCTAAAACCTTATATTACAAACTGCATAATTCTCCCCCCTGGTTATAATATTGTTCAACTGGATAGAAGTAAAAAAGGGTGGAGAAGTAGCTATACTCTACTCTGATCAACTCTCTCAGTCCCCCCCCCCTCTCAATAGGGGTCTACTTTACTTACCTGAATGGCCACACCACCGACTTCCACTTCGCCAAGATGAAAGGACCGACAAACCAGAAGTCCGACATCCAGAACACCGACTTTCCACTCGAGATAAGTAACTGCTTGGCCGTCCCCCAAAAAATAAATAAACCAAACAAAATTAAACCCACCCATGTTTTGCCCCCAACACCCCCTAACTAAATATACCAACTCTGAGATCTCACTGCCGTGGGGGTAAGAGGCAAAGTTCATCAGGATAGCCAAGTGGTTACTTACCTTGAGTGGAAAGTCGGTGTTCTGGATGTCGGTCTTCTGGTTTCTCAAACATGCAGCCAAATCCATAGCATACCCTGTATATATACTTACCAATACCATCCAAGAAAATACAGTACCATATTCTTCATAATACCCCTCCACAAGGGAGGAAATTCTACAGAACCCACAAATTGCAGGCCTATTGCCATATCATGCCCCTTATCCAAGATACTGGAAAAATGTCTGTATAGACTAATACTAAACCACTAAACTACTTCTTACAGGCAAACCTAATTATACTCACACAACATGGTTTCTGGCCCTCACACAGTACTACCACTGCACTCCTATCTTTCACAGACAACATTGCCCAAGCCAGAGATAATAATAAACTCATATCAACTCTATTGCTTGACCTATCCAAAACACTTAATACAGTTTCCCATCCCATCCTCCAAAAGAAACTTTCCAACATACAGCTGTCTACCTCCACTACCTCCTGGTTTAACAGCTACATCTCAAACAGATATCAGTCCATCAGATGGCAGACATCCTTCTCCCCTTTCTGTCTTGTTAAGACCAGGGTTTCACATGGTTCTATCCTGGGCCCCTTACTTTTTAATATATTTACAAATAACCTCCATGTCTCCTGCCCCCACTCTACCTTAATAGAGTATGCAGACAATTCCACAATTATTAACACAGCTGCCAATATACAAAATCTTCACACTGTCACTCAACAATCTCTGAACCTAGTAGAACAATGGCTAACTGAAAACAACCTGCTTCTCAACCCCAAAAAGCCCAAACTTCTCCTTTTTCTTCCAATAAACCTCAATCCTTCTAAAGACAACTTCACCATTTCATCCTTAGATAATATAGTTATTACCATCAACTCAAACATCAAATTGCTAGGTGCTACCATAGACGACCAATTAAAATTTGACCTACATATCTTAAACTGCATCAAAAAGTCCAATCAAAAACTAGATCTTCTACATCGCAGCAACAAATATATACCTAACAAATCTAGACATATACTGGCTCAAACATTTATTCTTCCATCCCTTCTGTATGCTGCTCCCATACTTATCAACCTCCAAAATAATCTCTTAATCAAACTAGAAACCACCTATAACAAGAAAACAAGATTTACAACCAGTAATAGCTACAAATCCCATCACTGTATATCCCTGAAAAGCTTAAGATGGCCTGAGCTGTCCCACATTCTTCAAATATCACAACTACAATTTGCACACAGCATCCTAAATAGCCCCAACTCCTGCCCTGCCCTTATATCCATAATTACACCCTACACACCCAATTGTGACCTCAGAAGTACACAACAAAACCTTCTGCAGGTGACCAAGCCAAACAAAAATATTGGAAAAATACTTTACAGTCATTCAGTTGCATACACATGGAACAAGCTTCCATTGTCCCTTAACTCCACTACCAAAAGTGGCGAATTCAAAAAGCAACTAAAAATTCATTTCCAGCATGCATGGCTATGTACTTGTCAGGAAATTACCTAAAAGTGTTTTCTTCTCTCAATTAACATATCAGCCTGGTATCTACCTAAACTGTCTACATATATTACTCTCTCTGCAGTTAGTACCTATGCTATTAAATGCATCTTTGTTGTATTATGCCATAATGTTACTCTGATTTTTTTTTTTATTTTAGGCATTGCTACATTCCTTGTTAATAACGTAATGCTAACCATATTTTTCAAACATATTGTTACTGCCTTCTCAAAATACTATACATTTTTGTCTTGTGTATATTCATATTGTATATTTGTCTGTGTTTTTGTACTAAGTATCTTACAACTTGAATTGGTAGTTTTTTCTTATTTTTTTAATCACTTCCCTGGAGCTTTTCTCCTTGAGTCTCCACTGAAAAAGGGCTCCCTGGGCCCAGTCAGACTAACCCGGTTAGCAAATGTAAAAAATAAAATAATTGTAAGGGTAATCACTTCAGTTTGTTAGGACACTTCTATAATAGGCTGCATGTGACAAGAGACACTCCATGAACTGCTGCAGATGTAAGTGGCTGATACCTGCAATATGCCTGTAGTGCCCCCTATAGGTCTTTGTAAGGTGTATTTTGGTAGTGTGGTCAAAGCATTTATGATTCTCATTTCCAGAGTGCAGGTCTATCAGGTTTACATCTTTTACCTTCACCTTCTATGCCCTGGAACATACCTCATCTGTTGTCTGTATATCTACCTGAAGCCTGTCCACCTATTCTTGTCTTGTGAGGCTATTGTAAAAGATTTGGAACTTGAGGTGCTGTCTCATGCGATAACATCATGCATTTGAATAGTGGAGTGTGATATACAAAGTATCCACACTGAAGATGTAGTAGCTGCTATGTGACTGTAATGAACTGTGATAACAGATCAATCTGAAGAAGATACCGAAAGCGCTTATCATTTGGAATACATAGGGACTGTTTTATTCTACATCAAGATTTTAACTTGACATGAAGATTTTAACTTTTCCTGCAATAAAAGGATTTTAACTGCCATTAAAGCTAGAAGCTTTTATTTGATCTGCTAGACTGGTTAAGCTGTTATCACAGTACTTTGTATATCAGACCAAAAAGATCGGATACTTTGAAGCCATCATAAGACTGGATACTTTGGAGCCATCATTTTGCTATGGTATAACTGCATTCACAGCGTGAATATCTTGTAAGTGCATTTAATTTAAGTACCGGAAATGTATGCAAGTTTTTTGCTATATATGTTGCACTTTTAAGTTTTATATCATTTAACCACACTACCTATTCTCCAAGAGAACTTTACTTCATTGGCCATTGTTGTACAGCGTTTCATTCTGAATAATGTTAAATACCATGCCTAAGTATCCACTTCTATCTAGAAAGAGAAGAATATCATTTATTTCCAATTGGCTAAAACGAGAAATCTTGAAAATTGCTAGGATAGAAAACATGCAGCTCATGATACACCTCAGAGACAGACGTGTGTGTGTGTGTGTGTGTGTGTGTGTGTGTGTGTGTGTGTGTGTGTGTGTGTGTGTGTGTGTGTGTGTGTGTGTGTGTGCATAGAGAGACTGAAAGCATAGAACAGGGTGACAACATGCTATAACATCAAAGTCTGGCATGTTACATTAGGGTTAGTGTTCATTGTTAATGCTTTCAGGCTTATAATGCCTTTTTTTGTATACTTCAATGTAACACCCATAGTTCCTTATGGCACCCTGATATTCTTTGAGCTGATTTCCATAACTATGAGGCTTACCAATAATAAAAGGCAACACAAGAAAGAGCAAGATGTGCTTAATAAAATGAAACTAAACTTAATTCATGTTGTCATATAATAATACTGGAGGTATTTATCAGTCTGCCACTTTTATTCATTTTTCAAATTTTCATTCAGTTTTCATAAATGAGAGAGCAATATGTTATTGAGGGACATGGTGTGCAATGATATGATGTCAGACAAAAAGTACATTATCACTGTCCCATGCATATTGCACTACACTAGAGATATTGCAAGCTGTTTGCTAGTAATTATGAACATATGCAATATTTGCATATGTACATTAATATTTCCAAAAGTAAGTTACTTACTATCTATTGCATGGCCTCTGAAAAAAAAAAACAAGATGATGTTGAGGAAGACTGTCACTGGTATTTTTACTAGTAGCTTGAACATCTTGAGAGATTTTCAGTGTTATATGTTAATTATACATATAAGCATAATATCGTTTTGTTTTTGTGTGCAATATAATACATCACAGTATTGATGTAAATGTACCATTGGTGCATTCACAAGGAATTTACATTTTTTAATTTGATTTTTAGAATGCTATAGTATATAGATATTCCCTGGGATACATTAACAATCGTGTAGGCACCGCACTAAGCCTACACAATATAAGGATGTAAGCACAATGAGCAGCGGCACTAATCAAATATGTACGCTGTTCATTGCATCTCTGCATTTGTAAAGACCTTTTCATAACCATCAATAGTATTTGCAGCCATGGAAAGGTGCTTGGATGAACAAGCACAGAATGTAAGTAAAACATTTTGCATACAGGAAAAGACTCACATATGAGCATATGCTGTAGCCCAGACATATTAAGGGCAGGTACAGTGAAACAATACAGAAGGAGGGGAAGTGAAATAGAGGAGTTGTACACACATAATAACTGTATTATACTGCATACTTAATTAATGTGGAAGGGGAAATATGTAAAGTGTACATAACACAGGCAAATGTGAAGCATATAAGAAGCATTTCTGACATAACTCCTGCAATACAGATCTAATGATAATTAATGTCAATGACATTACTGCAGTTATGCACTTAAATAAAAATGGGCATGCTAGTAAAGGATGTGATTAGGATATAAAGGTTCATTGTAACAAAGGGGGAGTGAAAATGCAATTTGCATGTTAATTAAAGGTTGATTTGAGATAACAGTTAAACACAGAAGATACATTATGGGACGAATACATAGCCTACAGTTATTGCATATGAGATGTATATACAGGAAAATTATATATGCAAGCTGACACCACTGCTGTATTCTCCACCTCAGCGTGTATACAAGAAACTAAATGGACTTTACAGCTGTAATGTCAGGTACATCAGAAATGGACATGTCTTTGCAGACAAGTGACAGTGGCACACATAGGAAATGGGTTTATTACCTTTGAACATGTAAGAGACAAGCAAGTGTTGCGTAGTTATTTAAATGCTAAATGGTAATATAATAACACACACACACATAAGTGACGAAAACACAGATTGGATGACATGTCAAGAGTTCAGGTTTTCCATCGCTAATTTGCAAACATCCCTAATATCGTTATACTGGGCATGCTCACATGGAATTACAGGGAACAATAACATACCAGAAATTCAACAGCAGCAACACATTAGAACGTCTTATAACTGAGGACTGATCTAGCAGTATGCCATACAATAAGAAACATTTATTGAATCACTCATCTGCCATTAAGTTGTATAGTGTGATGAAAACAATTGCGGTAATAAATTCATGTTCTGGTGAAGACAAACAATACAGAGCATAATTATCTTGTGAAAGGGTAATGCATGTAAGCAGTGAATGACATAACAAACATTTGAATCATGTCATTTTCAAATACATCAGATACACACTGCTGAAGAACCAAAAATATGACAACACCAGTTGAGTAGAAAACACCTTTATCAACGACACAAAGCTTTCAGGTATAAGAACCCTTCTTCAATGATAGACAACAGGTACAATAAAATCATGCTTTAAATACAAGCCCAACGCATCACATGACCCACAGCCAAGGTCATATGATGAACAAATCATAAAAGTTCTTAAAAACACATTTAAATATAGAACATAACAAAATATATTTGTAAAAAGTTAAAAATAAAAATAAATCATTTCAATTTAGTGTGTTGTAACTTAACTAATACAGGTTTTAGTGAAACACCCACATTTAAACCTGGAGCTATATCTGCTGATAATCTCAATATCTATTCATATTCTTTATTATCCAAGAGGTTGCATAAATCCCCACCTCTAATAGAGACTAAATTAAAATGATTTATTTTTATTTTTAACTTTTTACAAATATATTTTGTTATGTTCTATATTTAAATGTGATTTTAAGAACTTTTATGATTTGTTCATCATATGACCTTGGCTGCTGGTCATGTGATGCATTGGGCTTGTATTTAAAGCATGATTTTATTGTACCTGTTGTCTATCATTGAAGAAGGGTTCTTATACCTGAAAGCTTTGTGTCGTTGATAAAGGTGTTTTCTACTCAACTGGTGTTGTCGTATTTTCAAATACATACCAGGACAGATATCAGAGAGATGCTTAACAATCATGGGTGCTACAGATATACACATATTGGTCGTGTAAAAAACGTAAGATAAAGACTGAAAAACTGAAAAACAAACAAAAGTGGAAAACGGCAACTTGCAACGAGGCACGAACCACTTCATAAAACAAAAACAGTTTATTATAAGCGCTTTTGGTTGAGCCAATACCCAACCTTCATCAGACAAAATAACACAGTGAAGCTTCCTTCTTATATAAATTAATCTTAACAGATTTACCTCACTGGCAATCAACTATTAATTAATTAAATTCTACATTGTTTCAGTTCTAAATCAATAATGAGCAAAAAATGTATATAAAAATGTATACATAGCCACTCGATCAACTTCATTAGAAACTTGAACGCAAAACAGTCCTACACTATAATAAATAAATAATAATGCCTGCCGCATTATTATAAAAATCAAAACTTCCTATCCGATCTCATATTCTTGAATTGTATCTCCAGAAGTTTGCATTTTACTAAAATTACAGAATATAGATATTAAAATAAAAAATATATATCTTTATGTTAAAATTATATATATGCATGTATATATATATAAATTTGTGGAATGTGTTACTTACATATAATCAACCTTCCACTACTTATATAAATAAATTACAATAATGAACATCAATCTAATGGTATACCAAACAAAAAATACAAGAAAAATAAAAGAAAACTATTAGAAAAAAATATATATATAGCATGTCAACATTATAGGCAAAATACATGTTTTAAACCATTATAAAATAAACATTAGAAACAAAATAATAAAGCTTATCTATCTCTAAAATTCATGCACATGGATAAAAAAACAATATTCGATTCATTGAGCATTACCCTAAAACCAAAATGCCTATCTAAATGAGAACCCATATATACATACATATTGAACTCTATGTCTAACATTTTCCGAATTAAGTCGCTACTTTTTTACATATGCATACTATTTATATAACTATTGTTTTCTACGCAGTGCTTTTAATTTCAGTATGCATTTTATAGTAGCATATTCATTCAAACCTGGAGGAATATATGCTGATGTTCTAATTTGCCCTAGAACTTCTTGTTCCTCTAAAAATAACTGCCATGGACCACCCCTCACATCATTTTGAACTTGCTGAAGAACAACAAAAGTGAAAGTATGGTCTGGAAAGTCTAAAGTGTGTTTGGCCTGTGCGTTATTGGTGTCCCCCCTACTTATAGCGTAATAATGCTCATAAATTCTTTTTCTTAGTTTTCTTTCAGTTTTACCTATATAGAAGGAGGGACACCTCTCGCACATTGCTGCATAAACCACCGCTTTAGTTTCACAATTGTATTTATTTTTTAGGTAGTATACCTTTCCATTAATTTTAACTTTGTCTCTTGGCAGGATATATCTACATTGTGGGCACATACCGCATTTACTCATACCAACCACTTTAACTTTTTTCCTACTCTTCTCTACCAGATTTTTAAGATTGAGGCCTCTCCTGTAAGTAAACCTAGGTTTAAGGCCTATCATTTTATATAAAGCCTGGTCTTCTAATATTATACCCCAATTCTTGATAATAATCTCTTTAATAATTTTATAGTCAATACTATATGTGAAAAGAAAATGAAGACTAAGAGACTTATTAATTCCATTATTAGAATTACTGTTGGTATCACTAGACCCTACATCCACCCTATTCGTGATTCCGCCACTTAGAAGAGGCTTAAAATGCCCTGAATCTCTTTTGATACTAACTTCATTGATAGTATCTGTTATTAATATTTCAGGGTATCCTCTATTGAGGAACATAGTTTTCATCATACCACATTCATGCATAAAATCTTGGTGGCCGGAAATCATCCTTGCAGCCCTTACAAACTGCCCTTTTACCACCGCTCTTTTTTGGTGATATGGGTGGCTACTAGTATAATGCAAAAAGGTGTTAGAATGTGTAGATTTCCTGCATATTGTGGATTTAAATCTATTATTGCCTCTGTCCTTACTTATCCTAACATCAAAATAATTAATTTCTTCTATTCCAATGGTGTATGTGAATTCAAGAAAATCGGTCATGGCAGTAATACTGGCTATAAACCTAGGAATCTGTTCAATGTGTCCTTTCCAAATCAGACACATATCATCTTGGTACCTAGTGTACCATACTATGTGCTCTTGATACATATTGTTATTAAACAGCAAATTGCGTTCCCAATAGGCCATAACGCTATTGGCAAAACTGCCTCCGCATGGGGACCCCATGGCTATTCCTGTTTTTTGGAGAAAAAACTGTCCCTTAAATACCAAAAAATTATTGTATAAGATCAGATCCAAAAGAGTTTCAACAAGATTAATACTTATATTATCTGCTTTTTTATATAACATAAAATTCCTAGTCCATTTGATTCCTAAATGTTGGGGAATGACAGTATATAAATCTTTGACATCTATAACTAAGAAAATACACTGTTCATTATACTCTACATGATTCATATTCTCCAAAAAACTCCAGGAATCTTTGCATATCTGCGGCTCATCCTGGATGAATGGTTTAAGAATGTTGTCCACGTACTTGGCACGGGCATAGGTAATAGAACCTCTTCCATCCACAATCGGCCTAAAAAGGTGGGTCTACCAAATTTTTGTGCAATTTTGGAGAACCAAAAATAGCTGAAATTCTTGGGGCTGGCATGGTTAGATATTGAAAAGTATCAATATCTATGCTACCCTCCAAGAATAAGTCATTCAAAACCCCCCTAATATTTTATATGCCAAGTTGACCTCATTTAAACTGGCAGTTGTGTTTGCTTCAGACTGCAAATAGTAAAACATTTTATTTTCATATTGAAATTCGACCATGAATACCAGACCTCCTCCCTTATCTGGTTTCATAACTCTAACCTTACATTGGTTGAGAAGGGAGATGAAGTCTAATTCATTTTTAGAAATGTTTAAATTTGCAGTTCTAGCATGTATAGGGGAGTCCAGCCTTGACCTCAGATCAATTTCACATATTCTTTCAAAAACATTTAGTACCCCATGTAATGGTGGATTAAAATCACTAGATACCCGCAGTATATTAAGAAGTGTGGAACTATTTCCCATGCTATAAGTTAAATTCAACTTGCGTATAAATCGCTTGAGATGAATTATTGTTTTCACCAAATCTGCCTTTTTATCATGAACAAATGACAGACCTTTGGAGAAAAACTCAGTCAACAATTGGTCAACAGACAGGACAGTATAATTATATATTTTAAAATCCCCTTGTTGACTCATAAGGACTCTTGGACCATCAAGTGTTTGTTCTGTCACCTCCTCCGTTGATTCCTCTGATTTCTCCTCTGCACTTGATTCTTGCTGTTGGTCTGGTTGTTGTTCCTCCTCCTGTTGCCTACCCTCTGAAAACCCTGGTTACCCTCCATATTATTTGGACCCTCAGTTTGTGCTTGATTTTCTCCTTGTCCATTTATACTATTAGTGTTGTTCCTAATTTGCTCACTCCTTCACACCTGTGGGGGTTCCCAATCACCAGTATCCTCAATGGTGTTACTTTGGGCCACTCTATTGTTGTCGACTTGGTTGCTTAGTAAATTGTGATGAACCAGGGGTGGAGGGGGGTAAGCTTTCTTATTAGGATAATCCTTTAAGTCCCTATCCATCATAATCCTTTAAGTCCCTATCCATCTTTCTTTTTTTATTTATTAGTAGTTTACTTATAGTGGCCTCAATACTGGTGAAAATTCTTGCGTAGTCATATTTGTATCTCGTAAATTCTGTTCCACACAAATACTGTGTTTGAGCACTTCCAACTCCTCTTTCAAGCTCACAGTTTCAACAGTGTAGTTATTGATTAAAGCAAGTAAAAAGTCAAACCCTTAACAATCAAATAAAGCAAGAAGCTCTTGATGGAATGTAGAATTCTCTACAAGTCCTACAGGGTAATGCCATTGGTGTAACCCTTTCGGTATCACTTTCTTAGTGATACACTATTGGAGGTATGCAACCTCTAATTGCAATTTTCTACATTTAAAGAGCTTGCTATCAAAAAGGTTAAGTCTTTCAGAAAAAGTACTCACCGGTCCTCAGCGTTCATGTCCGCACAATCCAGGTTTGAATTAGTAGTGAAAAAATCTTTATTGTTCAAAAAATTAGCCATTGATGGAATTGTGGCATTATTATTTACAGGTACTTGTTGCAAATTACTACTAGGTCGCTCAACAACCCCTT
Organism: Protopterus annectens; assembly: GCF_019279795.1. Classification (NCBI taxonomy): domain Eukaryota; kingdom Metazoa; phylum Chordata; order Ceratodontiformes; family Protopteridae; genus Protopterus; species Protopterus annectens. Next base: position 289,032,625 of record NC_056744.1, read on the forward strand.
CCCCATTTGTGTTCACTTGTGTTGATAACAAAGGAGCGCCATTAGCATCCGGTCGAAGTTGTTGCAACCCTATAGCTCCAGTGGAAGTTTTGCCTTGAACTGTGTCCCTTTCTACATTAGGTTGTTTTTGTCCAAAGTTCCACCTTCCATCTAGTTCCACCTTCTGCGATAGGGCTTCGACTCGCCCAAGGAGAAGGTTGACTAACATAGTTAAATTTCGCAGGGCATTCGCCTCTGAAGAATTTTGAGCGGCACTCGTATTGGAGTTCTCCTCTTGAGTAAACAGAAGCTGTGAAGTGGCCCCATTATGCTGTGCAGAAACTCCGTTTTCACTTGACATCATATACTGTGTAAAAAATGTAAAATAAAGACTGAAAAACTGAAAAACAAACAAAAGTGGAAAATGGCAACTTGCAACGAGGCACGAACCACTTCATAAAACAAAAACAGTTTATTGTAAGCAATTTCGTTTGAGCCAATACGTAACCTTCATCAGACAAAATAACACAGTGAAGATTCCTTCTTATATAAATTAATCTTAACAGATTTACCTCATTGGCATTCAACTATTAATTAATTAAATTCTACATTATTTCAGTTCTAAAGCACCAATGAGTAAAAAAAGTATATAAAAAACGTATATATAGCCACTCGATCAACTTCATTCGGAACTTAAACGCAAAACAGTCCTACACTATAATAAATAAATAATAATGCCTGCCACATTATTATAAAAATCAAAACTTCCTATCCAATCTCATATTCTTTAATTGTATCTCCAGAAGTTTGCAGTTTACTAAAATTACAGAATATAAATATTAAAATAAAAAATAGATATCTTTATGTTAAAATTATACAGTATGTAGAAAAAATATATGTACATGTATATATATATATATATATATATATATATATATATATATATATATATAAATTTTTGAAATGTGTTACTTACATATAATCAACCTTCCACTACTTATATAAATAAATTACAATAGTGACCATCAATCTAATGGTATACCAAACAAAAAATACAAGAAAAATAAAAGAAAACTATTAGAAAAAAATATATATAGCATGTCAACATTATAGGCAAAATACATGTTTTAAACCTTTATAAAATAAACATTAGAAACAAAATAATAAAGGTTATCTATCTCTAAAATTCATGCACATGGATAAAAAAACAATATTCGATTCATTGAGCATTACTCTAAAACCAAAACGCCTATCTAAACGAGAACCCATATACATACATATAGAACTCTATGTCTAACATTTTCCGTATTAATCAATTAAGTAGATTGATGTTCATTATTGTAATTTATTTATATAAGTAGTGGAAGGTTGATTATATGTAAGTAACACATTTCAAAAATTTATATATATACATGCATATATATTTTTTCTACATACTGTATAATTTTAACATAAAAATATATATTTTTTATTTTAATATCTATATTCTGTAATTTTTGTAAAATGCAAACTTCTGGAGATACAATTCAAGAATATGAGATCAGAAAGGAAGTTTTGATTTTTATAATAATGCGGCAGGCATTATTATTTATTTATTATAGTGTAGGACTGTTTTGCATTTAAGTTCCTAATGAAGTTGATCGAGTGGCTATATATAAATTTTTTATATACATTTTTTTACTCATTGGTGCTTTAGAACTGAAATAATGTAGAATTTAATTAATTAATAGTTGATTGCCAATGAGGTAAATCTGTTAAGATTAATTTATATAAGAAGGAAGCTTCACTGTGTTATTTTGTCTGATGAAGGTTGAGTATTGGCTCAACTGAAAGCGCTTAAAATAAACTGTTTTTGTTTTATGAAGTGATTCATGCCTCGTTGCAAGTTGCTGTTTTCCACATATTGGTCGTGTCATAAAGAACACCCTTGATGGGCTCATAGCACTTTCCTATCATGAAGTACATGGATGACCTACATTGTAGGACAATGCCTGAATAAGGTGGCCCTCTGAGTGTACCATAACTATTTGTCTTTGTGCAAGCCACTGTTTTCTGTCAGACAGATGTTATCAGATTCAAACGTCTACTTATTTATACGAGGCTGTCTCCAGACCTCTGTATTGACTACATGTGTCATATCAGATAGCAATAACAGCTGTCACAAATTACTGAATTGGATGGGTGCATTAAGAAAGGAGTTAGAAATATAATATGAACAACTGCAGTTATCAGAATACTGGAAAAGAGTTGCACATGGTACTGCCCGTATAACACTGAGCAGTAGAATATCAATGTTTCTTTGACAAGGAAGCTGTTGCCATTGTGTAGTACACACAGTGTCCCAAAACTGAATCACAGTCTAGGTAGGTATGCTGTACAAATCAGTATATAATGCATGTGCTACAGGAGCACTAACAGCATGGCATGCCCCAATAACAATTTCACTGGCATGCATTCACAACCTGTGACAATATATCATTGACCCACACAAAAAATGGATAACAATAACTAGATTTAATGGTTTTTATGTAACAACAATACATTCATCTAAGGTTGCTCCTTTCAGGAACTAAACAGCAAGCTATGTGACTCTACCAATTAATGACATGTGTATCAACCACAAGCATCACTGTGGAAGTCTTAACACTATTGTGACACTCCGCTTATGCTAACTTATTACATCAGATGTATATGTGGTAAACAATCTCTGAGATAAAAAGGATGCTGGAGGACTCTCACCCTTCAAATAGTCACATTATAATTGTTGTGGATCCCATTTGTGCATTACAGTATAAAGCCACACAATGCTAACAGACACTAAATGAGCATTTGACAACAGAAAATACATGATGTTGCACATGGTGAATGCATCACAATAGAAATGTCATTACAATTGTGAGATTTGTCAGTATGTGAAGGCATAACATTATGTTATTGCTGCAAGGGATCTGTATCCCTGTAATTGCTGTTCTAAGTCAACAACAAACAGCATGTGATCTCATTCCCTCATGCCAGAGGATAATGCTTTCTACATATGTTATTTAAGGAAAATGTAATCACATGTCATCATAGTTTTTTGTAAGAGGAGATCAGCATCGATAGGTGTACACAGCAAATGTATTTGACAACAGTGTTAGCAACATGTACAATTACAATAAGACTGCCACAATGTAGTCTGAGCAGTAATGGCTGGATTTGAGCTAACTACCCAAGATCACAAGCTATGGATTATTGCTTGAATCACAAGCACATTATATGTTGGGGGATAACTGGAACAGTGCACCTTTAAATGGATGATATCACCACTGTTTATTTGTCAGATGTTTATACTACACATCATATATGTATTTGAAGAACAGTATACACAGCATGAGGGTAAAAGCCACACTCACAACTGGCCTCAAACATCCTACATATGTAGTTACACATTGTACAAAGCACAGTATTATATTAATGCAACTCAGGAGAATTCACACTCCATTTGTGAGATACTGCAGTTATGGCAGCATTATGTAATAGTTGTGTGGCCAAAAAGTAATTTTCCCTGGGGATACTAGGATTTTTTAGTAGTGCAACAGTGTACTACTGTAAATCCATTTCATAAGTATAACCATACATAAAGGTGGTTGTGAGGTGGCCAAAGGTATATAACAGTAATCGGAGTCACAACATTTAAGCAGTGATGGACAAAAAACATCTATCTATTGACTTACACTAACTATACAGCACATTATCAACAGTCAGTGCCACAGCAGAATGCTGAGTGCAAGTGAGACATGTAGCATCTATGAAGGGATAACATCAGCTGTGTATTACCCAGGGGGTGTGGCCAAGATGGGCTATGGATAACAGCAGATTATTTTAGCTCTGCCAAGATAACTACTTAATCCAGGGATTTTTGTCACTAAATTCATCAAATGGAATTTTTTTCTACCAATTCTGTTTTGGGACAACAACCTCTACAATAATTTCCCAAAAAAAAAACAGAACTTGACAAATTTTCCTGTCAGAAACTCTATTGGAAACATTTTACTCATCATAAGACTTCAGAATGAGCTTCTCAAAGGCAAACAACCAGGATTCCATCCTTAAAAAGGAACTTCAAACACTATTGACTAACCTCCAGGACTTAACAACTAAAACAGACAAAATAGATACTAAAATAGGCAATTTCAAAGCGAAATCCACAAAACAAGTGGACTTACTTCATCAAGATTTACAACAACAAAAAGCACAGATAACTGGTATAGCACTTAATGATATGGGCTGCAGAATAAAGGTTGGAGAAACCAACATAGAATTTCTACTCAAACAAAATACTCTTCTTCAAACCAAACTAGATGACTTGGAAAATAGGTCCTGCTGTAATAATATAAGGATTTTTGGGCTGCCAGAAAACATAGAAGGCAACAACACAGTGCACTTCTTAACTTCATGGCTACCAAAAACTCTTGACTTACCTGAGGCATTATCTTTCAGTACAGAAAGAGCCCATAGGTCCTTATCTTCCTCAATTACTAATAAAAATATACCTAAATCTGTGATTGTAAGATTTTACCATCCTCTGATAAAGAAATTGTATTAAATTCTGCTTGGGCAAAAGCACCAATAAAAGTCACTGAAGCTGTGGTATGGTTTGATAATGACTATTCCTCAATGGTCATAGCAAAAAGGAAAAAATGTCTTCTACTGATTAGAGAACTTACAAAAGCTCAACTGAAAACTCACCTTCTATTCTCAGCCAGATTAAAAAAATATTTTTACCAGATGTCCCCAAAATATCTGAGGACCTAGACTCAGCTCTGGCTCATGTTAAAAAACATAAAATACTAGAAAAAATAGAAGAGATGGAGTAGGCTAGCCCATCTCTGAAGAGAATGGCATCTGGTACTTTGTGGAAAACAACAGATAAATAAAAGAGAATGAAAAATAAATAATTTCACTGCTGTTTTGTCATATCCATTTGTCACCCTAACTTGCAATTCTACATGGTTATCTATGACTTACAGTTTATTGCAAAGCAAAATAATATTAATGTTAATAATGCCAAGGATGTTTATGCCTTTCATTAAAAGGAAAAGGAAGTTAAATTAAAATGCTTCTCAGTTTACTTCTGCTATCTCAGAAGTAGATGAAAGGTTCATAAAAAGATTTATATTCTGTCATTTCAGTTTGTCAACATGGTGTTACATAGTGGACTACAATATTATACATATTTTACCTTAATATTGATATAATATGGTTTGAACAAAGGAGGGGAATCTTTTATCTATTTTATTTTTTATTTCTAATTTTCTGTTTATTATTTATTTTACTATATTGTTTTTTTTTCTTTTTTTTTACTTTATTTTATTTATTATATAGGTCCCAGTGTTGCAGAAATGTGCTTGTTATGAATGCAAATGTTTTATATCAGAATCATTAATGTATTTGGTGGTAAACAGTATATTATGAAAGCATTAATGATGGTATGGAAGAGAAGTTCCTTTGCGATGCTTGTAGCAAGGCTCGTGCTGCAAATTGTAACCTTGGACTCTTACAAATGGAAAAAAAAAACAAGTTAAAAAGGTTTCCTTACCAATTTTCCTGCTGAAAGTGCCCTGAGAGACAATTTGGATCCTAATGACCATGAGCAGCAGGTTCATGAGCCGTTAAAACCTTCAGTTCTCTCTGCTGCAGCGTGAGAAACAGTGAAGAGCAGCTTTTTGAACTGTGAACTCTTACATCATGGTTCTGTGATGCAAACTCTCCAGGACACACAGAATCAGGAAATGAAGCCAACATAGTGGGAGAAGAAACAAAACAAAGCTTCTATTTTAAGAAAAAAAGGAAAAAAAGTGAGTTTCAAGTTTAAAATTGACTTATACACTTTATATTTTATTAGTGGCAGCATCTAGTAGTTCTTTATCAAGTGAATTTACAAAGTGTGAGTTAAACTAATACCACAAAGATCTGTTATAAGGTAAATGGGGAAAAAATATCAATATAAATCCAATGCATAGACTATATATGGCTAAAAGGTCTAAGTACATAGTGTACTTGTGAGAAGTAAGGTTTTATGTCTTTGAAGTCTATTGACTATATAAGGATACGCTAGTCTATTGCCCAAGTTATTCATATTTTAATAGACATCACCCCATCCATTATACAAGAACACACTTACATGTAATTAAAAGTATAAGCATTGTTTGCATAGAAACACTATTCATTGAGATTAACAGTCATCTTATTTTTCTTATAAATATAAATAAGTATGTTAATCAAGAAATAAATGCATAAAAAGTACATAAGTAAAAATACATTGTGACAGAAATGGTACAGTACTGTGGAATATTACATTCTCTTTTTAGATGAGGAGTATCAACCGTATAGATACTTCCTCAAACTACAAGTTGCTATGAATCTTATATGTACATAACTACCTGAGAACATGGAAATAACTGTTTCTTTTAATGTAAATAGTTAATATTTTTTCATATTATGACTCTTCTGTAATTACAAAAGTACATTTTGAAATCTAAACTGCTTGCTTAAAAACCCTCAAGACACTTCATCATACTGATTTTCTTTACTCATGATAGCTATAATAGAATGTTGATTCACTTATTTGGTGATACTGTAACCTCAGATGAGACTAACTCATCTTATCTTATTAGTCGGGGAATCCAGATATTTTTTTAGATTCTTAATAATTTCTCTGAATGTATTTGAGTCAAAGTGACTGGAAATTATGTAAGATTTTATTAAGCCAATGTTACAGTTTTGTAGCAGATTAATACAGAATATAGAATTTCTTTTAAAGGCATAATGACAGTAACTCTATTCTTGCTGTTCTTAGCTATTAAAACAACCTTGAGTGTTAGATAAACAGATAACTTCTCTGAATAAGTTAGAGTTTCATTAATCAGAAATTATCTATGATCTGATTATTACTATATCACTACTCTATATCAGATTAATACAGAATTTAAGAACAGTTCTAATGGTATATCAGATATAATAAATATTTCTACTGACTGTAAATGTTAAAAAAACTTTAAATTTTAGACTTAGACAGATTGATTGTACGAGGGAAACCTTTAAACATATAAGAAAGAGACAAGAAATCTGAACAGGATATTATGTTTAGAATTAATAGGATGATGAGGTTTTTTTTTATTTCTTTAATATATAAACAACTACTAATTACATACAAAGGGTGGTTGCTAAAACACTGCTGATATAGACAGGATGGTAAATTGAGTGGTTGATGGTACTCGGATTAGGGGTTTACAACTCCAGGCGGGGGGGGGGGTTAAATTTTCAAGAATTTGCAATCTATTTATTGTTATAATACTCACATTATTTTGACATCCACTTTATGTATCACACATAAGTTTCCAATCTCAAATAATTTTAGAGTATATCATACCCACAAAAGAGTAACATTCATGGAAGACATGATTTAGATAATAAGTATTGGATGGAAAAGAATTGGTAAATCAATAAAGCTTGATATAATATTCATTTTCTTAGCATCGCTACATATACAAAATGATACCATTGAAAGGGATTTTAATAAACATTAATGGTTTAAATAACCCATGTAAAAGAGGAAGTTACATAAGTCTAACTTAATTTTTCTCCAAGAAACACATTTCTTGAAAGAGGGTATATCTAAATTAAACACTAATAAGTATACATTAGTTAGTTCTGAGCATTCAAACAAAAAAGAGGGGTAGTCATTATGTGGAATAGAACATTACCCATTCCCCAAATAATTAAGACATATAAGGACGACAAAGGAATGTTTTGTTTAGTCATAGTTGAAATAAATAGAAATATATTTACATTCATTAATATATACTGGATTCCAGGTATAGGTGTTAGTACAGTGAAGCAATGCCTAAATCAAATAGTTCTCCTTTCTAAAGGAGACATCATTATAGCAAGTGATTTAAATTGTATTCCAAATGAATGTAAAACTAGTGTCTCAGGGAAAAGAAGAATATCCATCCATGCTAGGCATCTAAAAGACTTAATAAGCCATAACATCTAAACAATATTAATAATCAAGCTGACACAAAGTCCTTATAATATACTTTCTTCTCAAATAGACATGGATCTTATTCTAAGATAGATAGAGTATTGACCTCTAACCAATTAGTCATTGATCTAAATTTATGATTATCTCATGCCCCCCAACCATAATTCAGCAACTTTTGAAATTAATATAAGTGTAACATATAGCATACAATTTAAAAGAATTCCAACATATCTTTCCCGATTAAAAGAATTCAATTAATTTATAAATCAGGAGATACAAAACTTTATAGAAACAAATACTTCATCATATATATATATATATATATATATATATATATATATATATATATATATATATAATGCCTTAAAAGCATACTTATATGGGCAAATTATCAGATGGTGTATTGAAAGCCTGGGATAAATATATACAAGAGATACAGATAAATCAGAAAAACTCAAACTTAATAACAAAGAAAACCTTACCAGTAAAGATGCAATAGAAGAAACCAACAAACTAAACAATGAATATAAAGACATTTTAAATCATTAAACCAGGATATGTCTAGAGAAATATAAATTTCTAGCTTTCTCAATGAACTCCAAATACTTAAATAAACTTAAAAATAAAACAAAAAGACTAAATAAGCAGAATCATATTAAAGAGATCTTTTCCATAAAGAAAAAAAAAGAAAGTCTCCAATCTACAGCAGATATTAGATGAATTCAGGGATTACTTCCACAAAATTAATTACAACACAGTTAATATGGAATCAAAAGATAAAATAAAAGAATTCATAACTAAATATACAAATGTTGTTTGTCATTCGGCTTTTCCTGGTTAGGGGTCGCTACAGTGGAACTCCAGTCTGCTAATGATTGGCAATAGATTTTTGCAGTGCTGAGTTGCCAGCTCGATGCCCAACCTTCAACGATGGCACGTCTATTCACACATGTCTTTGGGAATGCCACTCAACCGTGGGGAGGACATGCAGACTCCACACATAAGGCACTCCTCGCACTCCAGCCGAGAATCAAACGGAAGAACCTCTTGCTGTGAGGCAACAATGCTACCACTACATTGTTATTTATTAAGGTTTTTATTTGTATATTTAGTTTCATAACTAAATATACAAATAACAAAAACCAAACAGGAAAAGCTTACGCCACTAGCTATGAGAATCTTGAGAAACCTGTAGCTCCTTCTTTAAATAACAGTCCAAGGTGCCATCCAACAAACGAAAGCAGCAGGCCTCTAGTAAAAACTCCACACTTTATTCGGACACGAAACATACACTAACAACAGTTAAGCGCTTTCACCTGTACACAACACAGGCTTCATCAGAACTATCTTACATTTTGGTTGAGCTCAATTTAAAATAATTTTTTGGCGCCAAACAGAGCTCACAAATTTAAAGGCACAATGTAACCAAAATAATTTGTCTTACGTTACTAAATTTCGTAAAAGCAGATCAATTCAAACGATATATCTAAAATACAATAATACAACCTATAATACAACCTATATACCTGTTTTACTCAAATGCATATCTTAGCACTAACTAAATCAATAATATAAATATGTTAATAGATGTTAAAAAATATATAAATAAATATATATAAAAATGTATATATAACATTATAATGCCCTGTATATCGGTGAATGATTATGTTATTGTGCAATATACTGATAAATACATAAAAAATTTCAAATAACTACATATACATCAAACTCGTGGCATCATTTAAAATATATACTTACACAATATTTAAAATATTTAAAATATTAAAAATATTAAATGTATTAAATGTGAGATTACTTACTAAGTAGACGTTTAATTGAAATATTATCATTCAGACCGGGAGTAGAAGAGGCATCCGTGAATAATTGCCACCACATTTCACGGTAAGATAAATGCCCTTTACTATCACCCCCCCTAGGGTCTGATTTAATAATATCTATAATACCAAATGAAAATTGATGATCAGAACCATACTGGTTAATATGTCTATACAACACATTCTTGTCATCTCCCTTTTTTATACAATACATATGGTCATAGATACGTTTATTAAACTGCCT
>NC_056744.1:289043208-289107585 GCF_019279795.1 Protopterus annectens
GAAATATGCAGATGTGTCACATTGAACAGAAAAGACAGGGCAGGAAAGATCACAGGCTGCAGATTGTAGTCGCCATCAACTCTACAGATCTGCAAAAATAGTTTTTCATAGAGTGGTGGACCCATAAAATGGACTCCTATTCAGGATGGTAGAAAGGAAGTCCATTGAGACATTCAAAAAAATAACAGGAAAATAGGAAAAGAAATAGAGGGAGAAAGATTTGCATGGGTGGAAGACTGTTATGGTACTTTAATAAACAGATTATAAAGGCTAACTATCTCCTTCCATGATCAGGGAAATGCAACATTTTAGTGCAGTAAAAAGGTTTTTGTGTGTTTCAGTGAAAATCTGCTTTGTAATACTATCATTCATACTTGTTTCATGAGCTGTTGCTTGATATTAAATACACAATGTTTTAATGATGAAGCAACATATCGATGTTTCTTCATTTACATTTTCATTCTTTTTATTATTGTTTTAGAAAGAACAGTATCCTTAAAATCTAAATACTAGTTAGGAGGTGTATGACAACTAAGAAAAGAACAAGAGTCCTGTAATGTGTAAACAGGAAAGGTTGCTACTTTCTGAAGTGCCAGGTCATCTGTAATGCCCAAGGCATTATTTATAATGTACCCATGTGTCACAAAAGGAAATATTGGCAGCCCAACTCACTGGAATTTTGTGAATAATGATATGTCATTTATGAATATCAACATAATTCATATGCTGGTGTTACCGAAGCATTAGAACTGTATGTAATATCTATATCAAACTGCTGGTGCAGAAGTGTGTGTAAAGTACTGAGCTTAAAGATGTATCCACAGTGTATCCTACTGGAAAAGAACAGAAATGTGTATACACTATTGTAATTGTGTAAATGTATATAAATAGTGGAAACTGGAACATAGGTTAACTTGCAAAACTTCAAGAAATGGTTGAAAATAAATTGTTTTATAACTGCACCATAAATGTTAGTTTCAGTGCAGCAAGGAAACAGAATATCTAAAACTAGGGAGCCTTTGCATTTTCTTGTTTTTTACTTCTTGTGTTTTACTGTTGTATGTCTTCTAGTAGCTGCACATATCTGAGGGCTATGTATTTTTCACAGTTAGATGCTAACTGCTGGTAGTTTCTGACAATGGGGGCTTAACTTGGGAACTAAAGTCAGGTGACAAAAAGTGATGTCATGCTGCAACTATCCCAGCAGTAATATTTGATATTTATTTAAGAACTTTCTGAGAGAGTGACTATGCATGTTGTATTTTGTTTTGACGTGGCAGCATCAGCTGGAAACATCCACTCACCAAATCTGTCTTGCCTTGCTGTAAATAAGTTAACTAGGGTACAATAATTTATTTTAGATTCAGTAAGGAATATGGTAAATATTAGTTGAGATGTTTCTGTATTTATTTGAGACTATCCTGCAATGTTGTTTTAAATATTTCCTGTGATTTTGAACTCTGATGTCACTGTAAAGACATATTTAGTACTGTCTTGTTCTTTTATTATTTATTATTAAATACATTTAAACCTGTCTTTGTGGCTGATATTTGTGAGACATATTTAAGTTCTTAGAGTACTTGCATATCTATTTGGTGATACTGTGCAGGCCACTCCTAATAGTCTTGCTCTTGGTCAAACTACCATTTGGATTAAAAGTCTCATTATACGGTAGGATTGGACAACCTTTGTTAAGACCTTAAAGTAACTGATAAGTGGTTCTGGTGGCAGTGATAACTACCTTATAGTCTGGGCAGAAGGAGGCATAGCTAGTAAATGTGTGCCAGCCTTTCCCAGGTGTGTGTGTGTGTGTGTATGTGTGTGTGTGTGTATGTGTGTGTGTGCGTGTGTGTGTGTGTGTGCGTGTGCGTGTGTGTGTGTGTGTGTGTGTGTGTGTGTGTGTGTGTGTGTGTGTGTGTGTGTGTGTGTGTGTGTGTGTGTGTGTGTGTGTGTGTGTGTGTGTAAAACAAATTTCCAAGAGTGTGTGTCAGCTACTTGGGCAGGGACACAAAGCACTGGTTGGACAGAGAGAGTGTTGCAGGACTTGGCTTGGAACCCTGTCAAAGGACTCAACTCTATACTGTGCCAGTGGGGAGTCTTACTGGGGATCTGGTGAAAGAGGTAGAAACCAGCTGCATACTGACTGGGGTCTCTGTGTGCTCTTAAGGGAAATTGAAATTTACTGTGTGTGTACTTGTCATCCTCCCAGTGTGTACGACCCCCACTGTTGCCAGTGGTGATGACTGAGGCACCTTGATTACTGGGCCAGTGGTGGGACATCACATCACATATTAATCGTTGGTAGTGGTGGGATATTAACATTACACCATGTACCACTCTGGTAGTCTCCACAATATATAGCAGATGTTCAAACATTGTCAAAATTTTCTGAACTGGATTTCCTGCTGGGTAGGTGCACAAATATGCTGGACACACACATGTACATAAATGCTTGGAGTAGGCCACATATAGTGTTTTTTCTGTGATGTAGGTGATTACATATATGCCCTTGAACTCTGGTTAATAACCCTGAAACTCAACTTTCAAACAAAGCAGGAAAGGTTTTATAGTACAGTTCATGTAGATACCCAAAACATAGTGGTGCAATATTCAGACTAAGAAAGTGACACTTCTGCTGTTGGTATACCTGAGGAAGAGAATTACAATATTATCCAGAAACATGCCACAAACTTTTTGTGCATGCCATATGACAAAACATGGTATTGCATAAACAACATGACTGAACATCATGACAGGACCTGTAATAAAAGTCATAACAGCAGCAGACGAGCAGGGCGGAGAGTCAGGAGAGAAATATAAAGTAGCAGAACTGCAGTCAAGGCAGAAAAAGGAACAATATATTGCAGCATTTGCAAAGAGACAGCATATGTTCCAGCACTACTGGCCATGATACAGACAACACAGAATGAAGTGATACATGCAGCTTCACACTCAGGCTATGCAGGGCAATGCATGGACTGGCCACACTCTGCATCAGATACTACCATACATACGTAAGCTAGGGGGGTGGACAAGGCATAGTCATCATCATCAACACTTGCATGGGGGGATGGGCATGATACCAAATGAACTCAACACTATAAAGCTGGGTTGGATCCCAGGAGATGAACACGATAGCCACTTTCTCTGGGAGGTTGGGATGATTCATGACCACTTCCTGCAGCGATTAGTGTGGGCTGCCATTATCTGACTGTTGTTAATGTTCATTCTGTTGATATGCAGTCTGAGCTCTGTATCTGGGCCATGCCAGAGAATGGACTATGGCACAATGTGTATTAAATGACTTATCCCATGTGCTGAAGCTAAGAAGCAGCAAAGCCCACACATATCTGCAGTAGCCTGTATGCCCAGAGGTAACACTGATGCATTATCAACAACATCCAAAGTAGTCTAACGTGGAACAGCCAGTGTAAGACAAGCTAATATCTGGTGCTCCTACAGCCATAGATTGCATGGCTTGACAAGACAGACATAATGTATTGTACAGTGTATCTTATTACTGCAGCAATGATAGTAACATTTACCATCAGCAACCTGTTCAGCACTACTGTCTATCCATCCTTATGCTCCAGGTCACTGTGAATTTGATGCATGACCTCTCAAAACCATAGAACACACTCACCATCTCCAGAATGTAGCAGATGTGTGCACCTGGATCAATGGGCTGTATATCTTCTGGCTGATTCCAAGAGTCTGCTTCACATCAGGAGCAGTCCTGGAGTCATATCAGCACCCCCATCCCTCTAGGTCTCTGCCTTATGGTGTTTATCCCTGGTTCAGAGGTGGTGCATATGCCAGATGCTGCTCAGGTTGATGATAACTGTGGGTCCTACGTAGAACTCTAAAGTAAAAGATGCCACATGTCCAGCTGAGCCACTGTAATTGTGGATGCGGATGACCTCATCTAGTGTAAGACAATGCCACTGAGTCATTGGACCCCACCACTTGCATCTTGCCATCATTGTTAGCCATGGATCTACTGACATCAGCTTTATGTTGTCCTTTTTGTGCTGGACTATACATTAGTAGAACCTGTAAAAGCAAGAAAACATGGTATTAGTGCCATCAAATATACATATGCTAATAAACCCCTTGCATCATGCATAATGGTACGTAGGGAAACAATACTACACAGTAAATGAGAAGATGCACCTTTTATGCAGGGTGTTGAATTTGCAGATTACAGTTGCCTTGAAGAACATCTATGTAGTTAGGTCTCCATTAATCATTCTCTATTCAGTCATGCAGTAGTCTGTTCAGTTCTTCACTACAGATACATGGCCTGCTCCCACATCAAATACACCCCCAGGTTTGAGGTGTTGTATCACCTGCCTGGTGAGCAACACCAAATATCCCTCAACCTCTGTCAGGCACTTCTCTGTTGGCGGTTTACTCCATTTGGGTGACCTGTCTTCTGTGAGGTCTAGAGCTTTTGCTTTACATAAGATATGATATGATATCATATTATATGATATCATATTATATCATATCACATCATATCATGTCATATCATTAAATCTCCTTCACACCTGCTGTAGGAACATATGAACACCCCCAATGTTCATGGCCTGCATCTATCCCTGCCACATCTGGCACATCTGGGTGTGGTAATGCTAGTCTGTACCATCAGTGCCATAAGTAAAATGTCATGTGTGCAGTGGTCCTGCAGTAACAGTTCATTCTTCTGGTTATTGAGCTTTCCTATCCATTACCTCCCTCAGGTGGCCATGCCATTACTTGTATGCCTGTGGACAAAGTTTGCTATTTACTGGACACATTTTACACTCTGTGGCATGTACATGAGCATGAGCATTGCCTCACTTCTCACATGAATGGACCTGAGTAACAGCTGTAGTTACTCATATACATATCCTTATCTCTGCCTGTAGGTACTGTATTGATCAAATTTGCTATGATGAAAACTGACAGCTTTCATGCAAATCAAAACATATTGACTGAATGCGATTATTACTTCATTGCATGTTTATCAAAAGAACAGTTTGAAAGGTACACATCAGCTTGACCAGTAAATCACACTGTTTACAAATAAAATGACATCCATACAACCATTAGGCATACAAATTAATAACATATAAATACACATGAATAAACACACACACACACACACACACACACACACACACACACACACACACACACACACACACACACATACACACATACTTACACACACACATCATATTGTCACACACAGACACATTATTTATTTGTTATTTAATTGTCTTTTGCTGGCTGAGTTAGTCTCTTTAGGACAGTGGCCTCTTCTCATGGGATGCACGAGGTGGTATTCATATCGACTAGGGGAAATTGTCTAGGGTACTGGGAAATTCTCCCTGCACTTTCTGTAGATAGAGCTACTGTGCTTTCCTTCAAAAAGATGGAGGGAGGAAGAAGTTTGTAGGCAAAGATGGAGGGCAGAAATGCAAGTACAAAGAGGATCTCAGATCCAAAAATAATGTTTCAACTGAGATGAATATTTGTATTACTGATCTTGCTGGCAGTTGTTTGGAAATGCCAGTTCTACCAAAAAAGAAGTGATGAAAGAGAAGCAGTCTAGGTAAGAATTAGCATTATCCTAGGCACAGGTAGTCAACAGATGTTATGATGTGGGAGAGGAAGAACTTACATTTTGGATCATCAAGCATCCAGGATTGTGTTGTTTGCCAAGGAATAGGAAGAAATGGGGGAACATTTTCAAGATACAATGCTACCGGTGATGTCACCAAGAAGAAATTAAAAAGACAACTAACTAAAAAAATGTATCAGATGGTACTAATTGCATCAGAAAGACTGTTTTAGATCAGAAATGTGTTTGGTTCACTTTAATAAAGTCTTTAATTTTTACAACTACTAATGTTTATTCTTAATCCATTTAGGTAACAAAAATATGTTGTGATTTTATTCTTGAGTCCTTTAGTTTACTGAATTCTTTATTAGCAAAGGTAAAAGTTAAAAAAATAACTTTCAAACGAATTAACATATTTGCATGGGGACTACTAACTTAGCTTGTTCAGAACTGCTATTATAACATTAGATGTAAGAGACTGTTTAAAAGACATATGTAAACATATTCACGGTATTAAAGAAAAATGTTATGATGAAAGAAACTTGTAGAATGGTGCTTGAGAATTCTGGGTGATGTTAGATGAAATTAATAATGATGTTAAACACCTGTCATTTATTAGTAATGCTGAATACATGAAAGGAACATTGAGTTATGTAGGTCAGCCTAAAATGTGTTAGAGAATGGGCTTACTGTATATCAGTACCCTGATTGGAGAACAAGCGTTCTCCAGCATGGTATTAATGTACAAATAATGGCCAGTGAAAAACATGTCTGCTACTTCAAGGCAGCATATTAAGCTGCCGTAGAGCTCAGACTGAGAAAACGAACAGTTGCCATTATTTTACACTAACTAAACAGCGCTTCTGCTGTTTAGCGAGTGTAAAATAAAATAAAAGTAAAATAAAACAAACAAAATGTTGTGTATGTGTTTTTGTGTGAAAGTGTATGTGTATATGACTGTGAAAGATGGAGACTAGTTAAGCTACTATTTTACACTCACTAAGCAATGCTTTTGCTGTTTAACAAGTGTACAATAAAATAAAATTAAAATAAAAAAGTCAAATTACACAAATTATCTCACAGATAGACATGTCTCCAACTAATTAAACAGCAAAATATTGCCAAAGAGCATATGTGAAGACACGACACACAGCTGTCATAAAATAATGCTACTTTAATATGGTAACAAATAGGTAAGCGCTTTCACCATCAACACGATGGCTTCCTTAGACCTTTAAAATACAAAAATAACAAAGACCTTATTACATAGTTAGTTTAAAAATATTTTAGCCAATCAAAAAACTCTCTACTCACATTTTAAGGTTCAGCTTCCTCATTCAAGCACGTTATGATGCTACTTACATCACGTTTGCTTCTCATAGCATCCTTAAAGCACCACACACAAAAAGCTGTTCCACACATTTAATTTAGAGCAACAACTCTATATCTCTATCATTATATACATTAACAACAAATGTGACTATCCGTTGAATGGTTAACAAAGCCAAAGATGTGTGATAAAACTACATACACTACATGATAGTAATATAATGTAGCCTGTGGCATCAGGCCTCATAACACCCCTGGGCAGGTGTTAATTACACATTAACATACACCCTGTCAGGGATTATTGCTTGCTTATTTTTATTGGGAGAGAAAGCATTTGAGTGCCCAAAAAGAAGATGTAATCAGCGTGGCCAGGCAAGCCAATTGGTCAAAATTGTGAAATGCAGTGTTACAAATGCAAACAGAAAGGACATTTACGTTTTTTATGTGAAAATGAAATTGCACAACAGGAAGTTTATATACGTGAGGATGAAAGAGAAGGGCATGATAACAATAATGAAGAAATAATAGCTGAAAGTGCTGAAAAGGATAAAAATTGTTTTGAGGAAGGGATACAGGCTGAAAATGAACAGAGTGAAGAAGAAATACAGCCATTAGGCTTTCTTAATTTAGAGCAGAAGAGAGAATTAACATTTTATAAAATGAGAGTAAAAGACAGGAAGTGCAAAAAATATTATTGAGAATTACAGACAGAAACTTGTTAATAGGGAATTTTTTCACTCATTTCCTTGAATGTGAACAGTTTAATATAGGTTGAAAAGCATTTAGCTACTTTACAGTGGTAGAACGTAGTTAGAGAGGCTGTTTTCTAGATGTCAGATTAGCATATAAAAGCAGAAAGCGAAGTTTCAACAGCAACAATGGAGGAAAGCTTTAAGGTGTTTGAGAAATAAAATCTGTTCAGGTATTGCAGTACAAATGGGAACATCTGATAAAAGAGTTATAAATGGATATGGAGTTGTAGTAGAAGCCTTCAATATTAGAAGTATATTAGTCAGGGTAATAATCACTTCTACTAGTACAACAATGAAGGCTAAAAGCATTAGGTTTGAGGACATGAAATATAATGATAGATACTTTAGTTGTGATCTGAGACAAAGAAAGAGAGAGAGAGAGTTACAAGTTATGTCAAAGTTTGTAAAGTAACGGTTGTGGACATATATATGGTGTTTCAGGAGAGGCAGTTTGCATATTATAGAGGAACTTTGAAAATTGAAAATGACTTTGTGCTGTATAGTAGAGTTTTGATGGAATGTGATAGTGAGATTAATATTGTAGGATTTTCAGACCACATTGTAATATGGACAGTTTTTGAAGTAAATAAGATGGAGTTAAATGATAAAGGTAGAAAAAACTAACATAAGTTCAACAACTTTTTGTCAAAATTGAAATGCACTGAAAATGCAGAGAAATAATTATTTGAAGAATATATAAGAATAAGAGTTTTCTTTCTTTCTTTTTACAAGCATTTGACAAAGTGGTTAGAAAGTTTTAAGAATACAAAACTTTACATAGTGAGAATGAGAAAAATTGTATTTTTGCAGAAAAGAGGAACTATATCAGGAGTATGAGGAAGGAATATAAATGAATGATATTTCACAAAATAGTAATGTGAAATGCACAAGTTAAACAAAAGGGTTGTACAAGATGATTTAAAACAACAGAAGTATTTAGAAAAGGAGAAGAGAAGTCAGTCCAGTTTTGGAGAAAAAAAATATTAAATACACTAAAAGTATGACGTAATAAAAACTTCCAGGCACTACCACAGCAAGAACGATGCTATATACCAAAGTGCATCAGCACCAATGTGACAAGACTGTTATTAAAAGTCACATTCACTTGTAACCACAGCAAAAATGATATTATATATCAAAGTGCATCAATGCGACAAACTGTTATTAGAAGTCACCTTCACTTGCAAAATTGTAACAAAGGCTTCCAAGCACTACTGCAACAAAAATGATACTTAATGCCACAGTGTAGCAGTACCACTGCAGCAAATTATCATGGAAAGTCTCCTCCACTTGTAAATTCAGCAAAATGTGTCAAGTATTCACTCGACTGAAGATACCAGGAGATATAATGCAGTCACAATCAGTGCAGCGTTTATAATCTCTCTGTACATCCAAAGGAAATAGTAAAGATGTTTAAATTATCCACAGTGATGCCATATCTTAAAAAAACAATTTATTCTTGAGTAAAAACAAATAAATGGAAGCTCCTTGTAAGCGCTTTCGGGTTACAGCAAACCCTTCATCAGACAAACAGTTTTTAATTCAAATATCAGCATTTAAATAGCTCGTTTTGGCTCCAAATCCATCTTAAAGTAACATTGTCCCTAAAATAAAAATAATAATAATACTGACAGCGCTAGCATATATTAAATGCATATTAAATACCTAGCAGCATATCAAGTCTATAGAGCTATATAGAGCATTCAAACAATTCATAAATACAAATATATTATTAAAAACTACATATTATAATCACATTTAATACCCATATAAAAATATAAATATAGATATGGTAGCTACTCATCAAATCAATGAAATCTAATAACAAATATACACAAATGATACACAATTAATATAAACATTAAGATATTGAAATGAATATGGTATCATAATTAGTGCTTCAGTGACCTATTTTTCAAAAAAGGCTTTATTGTCACCCTACCATTTAAGCCCTTCCCTTTATCAGACTGCATACGAATAATCCATCTATTCTCCTCTTGTTCAGTATAATTTCTAATATTACCTAAAAATTATTTCAATAACCATAAATTTAAATCTATGATCCAGACCATTATTTAAAACATGTTCCGCTAGTGCATTAGTTTCATCCTCACGATTTATTGCATATATATGTTCTCTCACTCTTTCCCTCAATGTTCTATTACTTTTACCTATGTAGAAGCTATAACATTTCTGACAACTTGCAAGATGTATTATATCTCTAGTTTTACAATCAGCATAGTGTTTAAAGTAATATACCCTCTCCGTATCCGGATGCATAAACTCATTAGTTCCCATCATATAAGGACACTGATTGCATGCTCGACATGGGAATGTTCCCTGTCTACTAGATAAAATCTTTGGTCCAGTTATTCTTATCATTATAACATAGCAATCTTTTAAGTGATTTATCATTACAATAGCTATAACTAGGTCTTGTCCCTACTATTTCTCTTATATCATCACTTGCCGTTAATATGGCCCAGTTCTTATTAATGATTTCTTTTATATCATTATTGTTATTAGAGAAGGGAATGTTCAATCTAACCTTGTTATGTACTTGATCATCATTATTTTGTCTTGTAATACATGAAGTACTATTTTTATTATAATATGGTCTCCCTTTCCCATTTCTATAAATAGTCTGTGGATCAGGAAGAATCTTAGCCTCTTTATGGGAATAACCTCTCTCCATAAACTCATTCTTTAACTTAACTATAGTCTGGGTAGATGTATCATCATTGCTTGTTAGATGTGAAATTCTTCATCCTTGATTTATTATAACATTGTGAAAAATGTGCCCTGGATGCATACTTGTACGATGGAGTAAATTGTTTTTTCTGCAGTTCTTTCTATATAATGTTGTAGCAAAGCTGCCATTTTCTTTTGTAATAAGAACATCTAAAAATTAAATTTCTAATTTCGACCACTTCAAACACTAAAAAACTAGTAGTATGATTAATATTGTCTATAAACAATTCTAAATCATTAACAGTTCCTTTCCATAGAAAAAACACATCATCAACAAATCATTTATAGTATAATATATTACTATTAAATTGTGATTCAAGAACATATTTTAACTCCCATTGGGCCATAACCAAATTTGCATAAGAATTGGCACAAGGTGTGCCCATAGCTACTCCTTGTGTCTGCAAAAAATAGTCATCTTGATATATGAAAACATTATTTTCTAGAATCAACTCTAACAGCATAATACATCTCATTATCATCCTAGAGTCAACATGATTATTGCATAAAAATGCTCTCAAAAATTCTAATCCTTCATTATTGGGAATCATTGTAAATAATGATTTCACATCTAAAGTAACCATCCATATATCCGGTTCATTTATAGCATTATCAACTTCTATACAAAAAGTATTTAGAAATTCTTGTGTATCTTTAATTATAGTTTTGGTTTCCCATACTAATTTCTTAAGTTGATTTTCAACATATATCGATAAAGGTTCAGTGAGCCATCCTCCACCTGAGACTATAGGTCTCATCTTAGGCTCAGATAAACATTTATGAACCTTGGGAAGTCCTCTAATGATGGGTATAGTAGGATGTTCAACTAGAAAATATTTATAAAGATCCGCATTTATGACATTTGACATAAATAAATCATATAGATTGCTACGCATATTATGTATAATTTTATTAAGCTGAATGGCATTTATCAATTTATATGTTTCATTATCATATAACATCGCTATCATAGTATTATCATAATAATGTTTATCAAGAATGACTATGGTTCCTCCCTTGTCAGCTGGTCTTATTATAATGTTGTCATTATTACTCAGACTGTATAAAGCATCATATTCCCCTTTGCTTAGATTATGAAATGTATGATGTTTACTACTCTTACTATTCCACATATTTATTAAATCTCTCTCCACAGATTTATCAAAAGCTTCTAACATAGGATGCATATGAGGAATGAATGCACTAGGTTTTTTTAAAAATATTAATATCATTTCTAGAATCATTATTAAAAAAACATTTTTAAAGCTGTATTTCTAACAAAAGTTTTCACGTCTATAATGAAATCAGTGATATCAGTTGTTTTAGATGGTATAAAGGACAATCCTTTATTAATGTCCTTTCATGAGTCTGAAGAACATAACTAGATAAATTAATAATAAGATCACTGTCACTTGCTGCTATTACCTGCTCAGTGGATGATTCAAGTCTTCTGACATTTTCCTCTTCTTGTTGAATCACATAGGAGTCCATTTCTTCATTTCCCTGAGGGGAAGTGGAAATGGACAACCAGTCTGATCTACAAAGGGTGTTGGTAAATGCATGCCAGTAGTTTTCCTTCTAACATCTGTGCTCAAATTAATATTATCTTGAGATGCTATGATATCATTATTTTCATGAAGAGATGTAGAAGCTGTTACTTCGTCATTAACTGAATGTGTATTCTTAGCATTCTGCTTGGTCAGAATATTGGCACTAGTTGTTAACTTGGCTTCATAGCTACTGAATAAAACCTTAGTTGTTCGGCCACTGATACCTTCAGTTGGTTGTAATGAAAAGTCATGTCTATACTCAGATGATTTGATTCAGGGCACATTTTTCACAATGTTATAATAAATCAAGGATGAAGAATTTCACATCTAACAAGCAATGATGATACATGTACCCAGACTGTAGTTAGGTTAAAGAATGAGTTTATGGAGAGAGGTTATTCCCATAAAGAGGCTAAGATTCTTCTTGATCCACAGACTATTGATAGAAATGGGAAAGGGAGACCATATTATAATAAAAATAGTACTTCATGTATTACAAGACAAAATAATGATGATCAAGTACATAACAAGGTTAGATTGAACATTCCCTTCTCTAATAACAATAATGATATAAAAGAAATCATTAATAAGAACTGGGCCATATTAATGGCAAGTGATGATATAAGAGAAATAGTAGGGACAAGACCTAGTTATAGCTATTGTAATGATAAATCACTTAAAAGATTGCTATGTTATAATGATAAGAATAACTATGGACCGAAGATTTTATCTAGCAGACAGGGAGCATTCCCATGTCGAGCATGCAAACAGTGTCCTTATATGATGGGAACTAATGAGTTTATGCATCCGGATACGGAGAGGGTATATTACTTTAAACACTATGCTGATTGTAAAACTAGAGATATAATATATCTTGCAAGTTGTCAGAAATGTTATAGCTTCTACATAGGTAAAAGTAATAGAACATTGAGGCAAAGAGTGAGAGAACATATATATGCAATAAATCGTGAGGATGAAACTAATGCACTAGCGGAACATGTTTTAAATAACAGTCTGGATCATAGATTTAAATTTATGGTTATTGAAATAATTTTTAAGAGCAATAGATTAGGTCATATTAGTAATTATACTGAACAAGAGGAGAATAGATGGATTATTCGTATGCAGTCTGATAAAGGGAAAGGCTTAAATGGTAGGGTGACAATAAAGCCTTTTTTTGAAAAATAGGTCACTGAAGCACTAATTATGATACCATATTCATTTCAATATCTTAATGTTTATATTAATTGTGTATCATTTATGTATATTTGTTATTAGATTTCATTGATTTGATGAGTAGCTACCATATCTATATTTATATTTTTATATGGGTATTAAATGTGATTATAATATAGAGTTTTTAATAATATATTTGTATTTATGAATTGTTTGAATGCTCTATATAGCTCTATAGACTTGATATGCTGCTAGGTATTTAATATGCATTTGATATATGCTAGCGCTGTCAGTATTATTATTATTATTTTTATTTTAGGGACAATGTTACTTTAAGACAGATTTGGCGCCAAAATGAGCTATTTAAATGCCGATATTTGAATTAAAAACTGTTTGTCTGATGAAGGGTTTGCTGTAACCCGAAAGCGCTTACAATGAACTTCCATTTATTTGTTTTTACTCAAGAATAAATAGTATTTTTAAGATATGGTATCGCTGTGGATAATTTAAACATCTTTGCTATTTCCTTTGGATGTACAGAGAGATTATAAACGCTGCACTGATTGTGACTGCATTCTATCTCCTGGTATCTTCAGTCGAGTGAATACTTGATACATTTTGCTGAATTTACAAGTGGAGGTGACTTTCCATGATAATTTGCTGCATTGGTACTGCTACACTGTGGCATTAAGTATCGTTTTTGTTGCAGTTGTGCTTGGAAGCCTTTGTTACATATTTGCAAGTGAAGGTGACTTCTAATAACAGTTTGTTGCATTGATGCACTGTGATATATAATATCGTTTTTGCTGTGGTTGCAAGTGAATGTGACTTTTAATAACAGTCTTGTCACATTGGTGCTGATGCACTTTGGTATATAACCTCGTTCTTGCTGTGGTAGTGCCTGGAAGTTTTTATTACGTTATATTTTGTTCTTTCTTACTGGGCGCTCTTAATCTGCTACTGCTTTTTATCTATTTATTGATACTAAAAGTATGACTGGCACATTTGAAAATGAGAAAGGTAAGATTGTAATAAATAATTAAATTATAATAGTTATTAGATGTTATCTAGGAAAGACATATTCAGAAGTCAGAGAAGTGGGTAATATTTATTGGGAAGAAATATTTCTCAGGTAGTAAAGAATAAGTTAGAAAGAAATATTCCAGTAGATGAGGTACATTATCTTATAAATAAACACATGGCAGAGCCAGTACCAGGTGTAGATGGACTTAAATGTTATTTTTTTATAAGGAAATAGATAAAAGTAAAAAAGAAAAAGAAAGTTAGAAATAATTATTGACAGATTAAATGATGATTTGGAAGAAGAAGAAGAATTTTGTTTTGGATTTATGGCTCTAGAGTGTAAAACTTCTAAGTATAACTTAAAAAGGGACTTGTAATATTAGGGAATGTTTATTGTAAGGGTACTATGGGGATTTTACAAAAGAGAGATTTGAAAAAGTTTATCAATAAATGATAAGGGCAGGTATATTACAGTGGAGGGTGTATATGGAATTTAATGAAATAGTAAAGAAAGAATGATTATTGTAAAGCAAAAGTGAAAGGAATAAAAAAGAGGTGAAAAAGGAAAAGTAACTGATTATGTTAAAACTGTTTATGACAGTAAATGCTGGGAATATTAAATGTCATGGATTTCTAGAAATAGTAAGATTTTTGAAAACTATGACAATTCGTGGTTCCAACCTACACTGAATGGTTGGAGAGATAGAAGAATTAAAAGAGAAAAAGAGGTCAAGCAGGGTTGTGCTATAAATGCTTGTTGTTTGGAATGATATTAAACAGTGTTACACAGAATATGGAAAAAAGAAACATGATGTTGGCAAGATTTAATTTTACAAAAAGCAGAGAGTCCTTTCATTTTGAGTTACACTAATGACATAATAGCTATGGCAAGAAATAAAGTATGGGCAAATCATTTAATGAGAAAGTCAATGTGGATATACAGAAATGTAAGACCAGAAAGAAGTAGAAAGAAGTGTATAGGCTATAAAGAAATGTTGAAAATAGGAAATTTAGGGATGAAGAAGAAATAAAAAGAGAGTGGGAAGCATTATTGTCTTTCTAGCACTAAATAGCATTCTACACAACTGTGTTCCTAGAAGGCCATTAAGATCCAATGACCAAAGACTTTGTCCATGAACCTATCAAATTTGCTGGGCATTGTCTGTAGCCATGCCATGTTGCTAAGGCCTGGAACTCCTTATCTCTAGCCATCAGTCAATATCCTCCCTCCCATCTTTCAAAACCATTCTGAAAGACTTTCTAGCCAAAATCTGGCTCTGTTTTTGCTCAACACTAGGATAAACTATATCCCTAAATGTAGGCAAATACTTATGTATATCTTATATCTCCTTATTCTCAATTCTATACTAACTTCCTTACTTCTATCAATTTCTCTTACCTGGCTTTCTCTCTAAATCTACCACAAGTCTGCTTTTCTCTCACTTTGTATTGCAATTCATGTTTCTATTATACTAACTTACAATTTTATTATTTTAATATTTATTTATTTATTTTACATTTGATGACGAGGTTTGTCCAGCTGAGCTGATAGCCCTTTTCAGCTGAGGCAAAGGGAAAAAAGCTCTACAAATTTACAATAACATTTTAAATGAAAATTATATTATAAACAAAACATGAACATTTTTGTAGATCAGAGTGCACATGCTGTGTGCCATGTCTTTAAGAAGCATGTCAAAGACGTAGCGTGCATTTATAAATGTCAGGCATGTGTCTTTCCTAGTGTCACTTTGAGAGTGTAACCAGGGAGTAAGCATGAATGATTCCAGCAGTTAGTTTGTATATAAGTTACTTCACTTAATGTCAGTAAACTTCTATTGTGATGTGTTTGTATAAAATAAAGCTCCTTCAGCAGAACCCATGAAGACTCTTCTATTGTGTCCAAAGTAGAAGAGTGACATGGTGTCAGAACTGGGATCACAGAGAATAATATTCAGAGCCATGAGGGGCAGAGATGACAGTGAAGGTAAACAAAGAGAAACGAGCACAAAAAAGAGCAAGAAAAGAATCAGAGGTAACGAGAATCCATACAAACTACTTATTTTATAAAGATAAAATGCAGTATTACAAGGGCACAAACCTCATTATTAAACAAGCGGGAGGCACAAAAGGTTTATTAACTAAGGGAAATGTTTAAAATAATGACTTTTGACAAACTGATTATCAGAAAAGCAAAACGAGCATGTTTAGAGTAAAATGAGCACAAGAAAAGTACAGTGGGAATTAATGAATATAACAAGGGCAAAAAAGGGCACATTAAGCATACATAAAGCAAGGTGACTGCATACGTTTTAGCAAAGTGCTGTGTTTTGGCATAACTATGACTTTGTATTGTACCAAGGGCATAACTAAAGTTATTCAAAGTATCTCAAAGTATGTAAAAGTGCTTACAGTTTGTGCTCATTACTGTGTAGGTACTCTAAAGAATTTATTTGTGTGCAAAGTGCAACTATTTCATGAAGTACAGTCAAAGCATAGCAATATTGAAAAGTTTCTTGTGCTCGGTGTGCCTATTCACAAAGTGCTTCCATTACAGAGTGTTTGTTGCACTGTAAAGAGTTGCATAGGAAGGTTCTGTCATTTTGGGGAAATGTCAGTGTGCTGTGTACAGTTTATTCACAAAGTGCAATTACTTCAAAATGTTACTGAGTCTGAGCTTCTCTTGCCCATTTCATTTGCATCATGAAGTTATTTTAAATGTTTTTTAAAATAATGATGTT
This sequence comes from Protopterus annectens, assembly GCF_019279795.1. Taxonomy (NCBI): domain Eukaryota; kingdom Metazoa; phylum Chordata; order Ceratodontiformes; family Protopteridae; genus Protopterus; species Protopterus annectens. The sequence goes on from NC_056744.1 coordinate 289,060,136, forward strand.
ACATTTGCAAGACAATAATTTCATGAGTGATACAGTGCCCTAGAGACTTATTTCCCAAAGTCCAGTTACACAGAGGTTTGCATCGTGCAGTTGTTTAATATGTTTCTTGTACTGATAAGCAGTGATTTCTTGAAATACAAGTTCGACTCTCAACTAGAGCGTCTTCTGCATGGAGACATGCGTGAATGGGCATACCTTTTTTGAAGGTTGTGCGTTAGGGCTGGCAACTCAGCACATAAAAATCAACTGCCAAACATTAACGGACCGGAGTTCCACTGTGGCGACCCCTAACCGGGAAAAGCCGAAAGACACAACAACAACAACAATAATTTCAAGAGTATTACAGTGCCCAAGAGAAACTTATTTCAGAAAGTTCAGTTATACAGAGGCCTGTTGTGCTATTGGACAAAGTTACAAATACTGGCATAAATTTCTGGCATATGTGTATGTGTTCATGCTTATTTGCAAAACCATTCACTGGTATGTGTTAATATGGCAGATGGATTTCGATAGCCCTTACCACTCCTATTTGATCAGAATATTACAGAGAATTGATTGGAGAATATTTGAGCAAGAGTACGATATTTTTATACAAGAAGCTTATTCCGATAAAGATACACACACCAAGGCATTAAATTCATTAAACCTAGCAGGGTCAGAGGCCATAGAAAGAGAGTGTTCATTTGTGTATGTACCAGCAGTATATGAAGGAGAAGATGAAAATCCTCATTGTTATACTGGCTGAATCAAGGACAAGTTCAGAGAAATGTGCATCCCCCCAGACAAATATTGCATTAGAGAGGCATTTGTTTTATATGAGAGATCAGAAACCAGGAGAAACTTTTGCAGCTTATATAACTGACCTGAGAAACAAAGCTAAAATGTGTCAGTTTGGTGACTTAAAAGATGAGTTAATAAAGGACAGACTCATGTGTGGTATTAATAGTGCTGCTGTGAGAAAGATCTTGTTTCATGACAGTGATTTAACATTGAGTAAAGCCATAGAGATTTGTCAGATCCATGAGGTGACAGAAAAAACACACAAGTATGCTTGTGAGTAACAAGACCATGGCTTCAGCATCCTCCAGAACAAATGTAGATAGTACATAACATGTGGCAAACAGAAGCAGGCTTAAGCACATGGCAGCCACAGCCCCTGCTGGCTCATCAGGGAAACCATGTGGCTTTTCAGCAAGTTCTAGGACTAGTTCAGTTAGAGGAGCATATTCCTCAATACAGTACAAGCATGTATCAGCAAAACCCAAGTCCAGCTTTATTGTTAACTATCGCAATTTTGGTGCAAATCATGAGTCTAAAAGAAAGAAATGCTTAGCATTCGGTCAGCAATGTCATAAGTGTAAAAAAATAGATGTCATTCCCTGGGCCCCTACTGTGACAGTGCATATGCTATGTGTTGCCTCTTTGCCAAGGCCAGGGCATACTGGGCATGCCCCCTTCTGCCTACTGGTGCAGGCTCAGGTTGTTGTTCCTCTGAGGCGCTCTGTGCCTGTACAGGCCTTGGCATTGGTGGGGGGCTGTGTGGCCCTGCCCCATTGCTGTTCCTGCTGCAGCTGTTTCCACAGGATCATATTGTGTAGCATAGCACATGCCATAACAATTTGGATACATGTAGCTGGTGAATACTGCAGGGCTCCACCAGATGAGTCCAGACACTGGAACCATGACCTGAGTATCCCAAACACATGCTCTATTATATGTCTGGCCTGTGTGTGTGCCTCATTATGGCATTGTTGTTCAGGTGTGTGTGCGTTTCTGATCGGTGTCATCAGCCATGGCTCCAGTAGTTACCCAGCATCCCCCACCAGGTGACCATAGGGGAAGTCCACATCGGCAAATCTGTGGTACAGCTGCATCAGTTGCCATATGTGTGAATTGTCATAGCTTCCAGGGCAGCCAGCACACACATTCAGTATAATGCCCTGGGCATCACATACAACCTGGCAGTTGATGGAGGGGATACCCCTGCTGTTGATGTAGGCCCTACCCTGCTCACGGGGTGGTGCTTTGATGCATATGTGCATGCAGTCTATAGCACCCACTACCCCAGGGTAGTTAGCTATTTGGTGGAAGAAACGCATATTGCGGGTCAACACCTCACATGTGTTGAGGAAATATACGTGCTCACTGGCATGTGCTGACATGGAATCCAGGAACTGGTGGAATACTCTGGATGCTGATGCCTATGAGATGCCCATGTTATCCCCAGTTGTGGCTTGGGAGGTAACTGTGGCTAGTATAACTAGGCCTACACATACCTTGGTATCCACTGGGATGGGTTCCCCTCAGCCAGTGTGGTGTGTCACGTGTGGCCTGCACAACTCAAGGATTTGCTGTAGGAGGTCTCTGTCCACCCTATAGCGCTCCACTATCTTCAGCTCATGTAGCCCCTGGTAGGTTACCCTGGGTCTGTACACTCTTCTCTGTCTTCTTACTGTGGGTTGTTCGACAGCATTGACATCCTCACCACCCTCAGCCTCTTGCACATGTTGTTCTATGTTGCCTGCTGCAGCCCTTCTCATTTTGTTGGTTTGTTATTATACTTTCCCCGATGGTATACACCGGTGGTGTAGAGTGTGGAAAAAACAGGGGTGTAGGTGTTTGCTTGGTTTATAGCAGTGTTCTGGGCTGGGCTTGTCTGCTGCATGTGTAATTAGCTGATTCTGATACATTTCACCTGGCAGCTCAGCTAGTTCTCCTTGATTACCTTCCTACTGCTGTTTTCCCTTCCCATTGCCTCCGTTTAAGCCTGTGTGTGTGCTGCACAGACAGAGTGCTCATATGTGCACAGAGCTGCTATTTCCTGGTTTAACTGCCTATTTCTTCCTTTGAAACCCGGTATGCAGCACGCACACCCACTTACACATTGTAAGGAGGGCTAGGCAGTTTGGACACACCTCTAGCTTAGCTGGGCTAAGCTAGGAGCAGTCCCGAGCCACAGGGCTCAAATCCACTTACAGTATGCCTGACACACCCACCCATGATGTCACCCATCTCCGAGTCTTGCACGCAGCTATTTCTACTCTTACACTCTTGGGACCTGCCTCACATCCTGGGGAAATCTGGGATTCACTACCCTTCCCCTCATTGGCATAGGATTGCCTGCTAATGCATAGTTACATGTCCCACACTGGACCTCCCCCTTTAGCAACCATTACTCACTGGCCAGGTTGTCTTATGCCTGCCATTGACTTGCATGGCAGAATACTGCTTTTAGTTGGAATGCTTATTTTAGGTTTATTGTATTAGTTTCCCCCCAATCCCGTTTGTGTGCCACTGCCCTATGCTTAAACAGACAAGATTGGCGAAGGGAATTTAAAAGTTATTTTTTTTTATTTTTTATGCACTTTGCATTGCCAGTGGCCTTCTACTTGGCCATTGCCATGCTTCATCAATGATATGCGGTCTTTATTTGGAGCTGTCATGGCTCCGTTTTGTAATTTCCAAAATAGTACTCGGTTACTAACCGAGCACATTTCTGCAGACTGCACTTGTCCTGCACTGACAGCTGCCTGCTTCCTGGATCGCAAATTACCCTCATTTGCAAATGAGGGTAATTTGCATACAGGAGCTCGGTCCATGCAGGATTAGTCAAAGAGCTCATGTGCACGTCCCGGGAGCTCGTTCCTGGATTGCACGTCAGCCATATTACCGAAAATAGCTCTCAGACTAATCCTGAATGTTCGACAAGGCTTTGTAAATCTGGGGTAATGTTTTTTTTTTAACTATAATGATTGTCTGATGTCCTGGCATATTTGAATACCCAAAATGTCTAAATATAGTAAAAAAATGGAAGTTGAAAAAAATGGGAAAAAGTTTTTGCTGTAGGAGAATGTGGGAGGGTATGTGTTGAATTATGAAGATATAAATATGTAAACATTTATAATAAAAAGGTTCCTACTTTTTTTGTTAAGGATATTTTGCATCTACCTGACCTACCACCAACTCAGACATGTGGAGCTTCAATTTAATGTCTTATCAAAATGAGGTCACACTCAGGAGTACACCCCCCAGGCCACACTGCAGTGTAAGTATTGGAAAAATAAATCTGCACACCTCAGTGGGAATAGAACTCACAGGAATCTGGTCTACCAGTATCAAAGATGAGTATGCAACCCATTGAGTCACTATCAATAAAAACATATTTAATAGATGTGACTTGAAAAAAGTTCACTAACTCTACCATTCTCAGAGAGATAGCTGAGGTGCAAGGGGAGTCTATGCTATCATTAATCAGGAAGAGAAAGATCACACCTACAACATTGATTGCTTATAGCCATATCCAGTATATTAACATAATGGGTTGATACAACAAAATGAGAGAGTACTTTTTGTGTATAAAGAATCAGTGATGTACTCTTTGGCTGAGTTTGGCTGCGACCATTTCAAGCATTGGTCTTACTACATCTCTGTCCCTGACTCACTCTATCTATCTATCTATCTATCTATCTATCTATCTATCTATCTATCTATCTATCTATCTATCTGTCTGTCTGTCTATCTGTCTATCTGTCTGTCAATCTGTCTGTCAATCTGTCTGTCTGTCTGTATCTTTCTATTTTTCTTTCTATCTGTGTCCATCTACCTATGTGTCTACATACCTGCTTCACTGTCTGACTGACTATCTGATTTTGCAAAAACACAAACACACACACGGGAGATCTCAATTAAAGCTAGTGATAAAAATGTTTGGAGCATTTTGTAAATGTGTTTTATGTAGACTTCTGGCATCATCACAAGTTAAGTGCACCCTTGGCATATCATCAAAATAATTAAACTTCTCCTAAGCATGCCATATTTATGGAACTCATTAAAAACTAATATAAAAGTCCTTATACTTCAGATGCAAAGCATAGATGCATACTCAGTCACTAAACTCCTCAGCCCTCCTAAAACAAGACACAAGTCCTAATTACATTGAAGTCACCATTATGCTCCTTGTGTGCATGTTCAACTACAACATTCTCATATTTGTTAATTCTTTGTCATTTAAATATTCCCGTAATCTAGTCTTACATTTTTAGTTTTTATCAATAATACACAGGTATTTAATAACATGTTTAACAGCAGAATTATTGAAGAAGTATTAATCCCTGTACTTAAAACTATTTCTAATACTGTAGAATCAGTTTTAACCATGCATTTACAGACAAACTTCATAAAGGGGTAAGTCTCTTGCGGTAAAGAAAGGTTAGTAATCCTTTTCACGTTACATTTAAAACAACTATGTACCACCTTGTCAGAACTGTAGCTAGATCAGCTGAATTCCTGCACACTTCCTCAAACTGATCCCTCCAACTCAAAACTGGAAAAACAGACAATATTCTCTGAGCCTATAGCAAACTACTTACTACAAAAGTGCAAGCAGCTTGCTCCTGTCAAACAGAAAGAGATTAGGTGTTTCAGTGCTTCAGCCATTACCATAAATACAATATCATCATTCCTATCTGAATGCCGGTTCTACACTTCTACACCATTAGCACCTGTCAGCCAGTCCCACTAACGCCTCCTTTGCCTCACCCTAATTATGCTGTTGCACCATATCACTCATTTTCTCACTTCTTAAACAAAATACATAAACTTTGTCTATTATTATAAAAGAAAATGGCAGCTGTATTTTCCAATGATCCTTAACCATAGTAGCTACAACAGAAGAATGCTTTTTAAGTAGCCTATAGTACTTAAATGGCTATTTCACTTTGGCAATGGTTACGTGAATGTGGCATTAATATATATACGTGGGGGAGAATTGGGGACAAAGCATCATATGTAGTAAACACAAGGTCATAAAATCTCTCACACAACTGCTTATTTTGATTTTTTTTTCTAGCTAAGTTTCTTTAAGAGTGTACTCAGATCTTGGACAGTTGACATTAAAGGTTCTAGTTGGAGGTAGTTCCATAGTCAGGAAGTTGGACAGATGTTTTACTTCCTGAAATTTAATTTATGTAAAAGTACAAATTAGAAAATATAACACGGTTATGTAAAATATAGGGAGTTAAGTTAAAAAATAGTAAATTAATTTTCACTGGTTAGTTTTATGTGATTAGCATACATTTGCACATCATCTGTGTACACTAAGCAGTAAGTTTACTGCACTAATTCAAAGAGTTGCATGTTTTAAAGCTATCCAGTGAAGGGGATACAGTAAAGATGTTGAGTGCATTATGTTATAAAGCTCCATCATCCCACAGAGACAGCATAAAGTATACACTAGTACAGGTGCTCATAAACAGGTACAAGTAAAATCTAATGAAATGTCTATGTAATTTGAATGATCTCATTATACCCATTATATGTATTATAAAAGTCCATTACCCATATCAGTGCAGTATTTCTATAATTTGTGGGTGGAATATGATAGATGAGTAGCTAGCAGAATAAGAAAATATTTTTTTCTTATATATACACACACACACACACACACACACACACACACACACACACACACACACACACACACACACACACACACACACACACAGTATTTACAAACATATACAAATATATACTAATTAGTATGAAACAACATCCTGAAAGTCGACATTATAAAAGAATGAAAAAATGCTTAAAAACCAAATGGGTGAAAAACTCCTTTTTTCTCATTTTTTTTCAAACACCTCTGCACTCCTCCATGTCAAGGGCAAGCTCCCACACCCCAAACTTATATATATATATATATATATATATATATATATATATATATATGGGATCTGTACAGATCCCCGACTACGCTTTCCACCGAAACAGAAATCACCGAGCATATTTAATCAAAAGTGCTGTTCACTGAAACAGCACTTTCAGATAAGTATGCTCATGCCAGTCGTACTATGGTGCAGATAATGGAAAATTCCCTTTTCCCCACAGTAGTGCAACTTTGGAGTGAGAATATTAAAGTAGGGGGGTGTGGGGGGTGCAGTAGGTTTAATGTTCTTTTTTTTTTTTTTTTTTAAACATACTTTAATGAAAGCACTTTTTCGGTGAAAGCGCTTTCAGTAAAGTATGTTCAGTAATTATGGATTCGGATGTTAGATCCATATATATCTCTCTTTCTCATATATATATATATATATATATATATATATATATATATATGTATTGTACAACTCCATGGTCGCACCAACTCAAAGAAGGAAGAAATCTTACTAAAAAGGGAATCATTGCAGGCACAGAATTAGAAATGACACAGGTAATGATTTTAAGCATTTGGGGTTTTGACGTTCATCGTTTTATTCTGTGGGCTAGTGATGCTCATGCTATTTCACCTAAAACATGTATAGGGAAACCCATCAAACTAACCAGTGAAAAATCAGTTATTAAAATATTTTACTTAAAACCCCTATATCTTACAGAACGATGTTATTTTATGTAACCATAAAGTTCCTGTTGTCTGTTGGTACATTAATTCTGGTTTTCCTGAAATGTTACAACAACAGGGAAGGAAGATGAAAACCAAAGGCTGTGTCTGTCATCCAGTGAGATATTGATTTTTTTTTCTTTTTTAATAATTCTAACATTCTTTCGTTTGGCCAGAAAACAATACATACCACACTGGGAGTCTGAGCTTGTGTTTTAACACTATTTTCCATCATTACTATACATGTTCTCCTTGGCAGGTTCACAGTCCATATTTCTAGTATCAGATCTGCAATCCAAAACGTTTTTTTCCTAGCTGCACCTCTTACAGTGGGAATCTGCCAACAATTTTCCTCCATAGTCATCTGTAACTCATAGCCGTCCCTAAAACAAGTACTACCATCACCTGGACCATTAATTGTACTTTGGTCATTTGAAGTCTATTTAGAGTTCAAGTGTGTTTACTGCGACGTAGGCAACTTTTAATACTTTTTCTCCAGTGAAGGTATTGCCATTGCCAATTGTACAATTATGTTCAAAGTACATTAATACCAGAAGATCATTCCTTTATGTAAACCTTAATACAGATGCTTGTTCAAATAGTTGTATTTATCTGTCAGATATGGTAGGTAATATTTGGTAGAACATCAAGAAGTGTTTTGTATCTGTTCCACACTGTTTTCACAGTTATCAAGGAATTTACATTTTGAAATTAACATAAAGTTGCATTCCAAAATCAAAGATGCACATCTGCTGCCAAACTCAAAAACATCTCAAATAGATTATACAATGCCTAAAGACTGGTTTCTGCATTCATTTGGACACTGGAGCCTTACCTCAGCTTTCTTTTTTGGATCACAAATAGATTGTTTTCAAGTTGTAATGCTTCCATTTATGCAATTTGTCAAGCTGAGCCTCCCACTATTTCTGCTACATCTGGATTCATTTTAATTTTTTCCTTATAATATTGCATTTCTACTGTTAGTACATGTGTTAAGAAGCATTGCTGCATTATGTATCTGAAGGTATGAGGCAAATCACATTATAGACCTCAGATGCATGCAGAAAGCAGTGCATATTATGAGCAGCTAGGATATGTATTTACTCTGTGATGGAAGTAAAAGGAAAAGCATTGTGGTTTCATGCAGTAAGAATAACAGCATGAAAGATGACGGCATGACCCTCGCCATGTATAAATATCAGTGTTACTCACCTGCCATATTGGCATTTTAAGAGAATGCATCAAATGGTCTGTAAAGAGGATTGCCTTGGAATGTTACACTTCTAATATTGAACAGTCATAATGTGGCATATTTTTGTTCACCACATGCAGTCTCAAAACTCGAAAGGACTGTAAGCATGCTGTTGTAGTGGCATTTTTATTTTTCATATAGTAAAAGTGGAGTGAAAAAGATTCTTGAGTGAATGCCACAGACTTGAAAAGATGCATTATTTATTATAGGGATAGTATAATGAAAATCTTCCTTTCTCCTGGAGTGCATTGATTTTAGAGTTCATTATTTTAAGAGATAATACCTGGAAAAGCTTCTCCATGTTAGGGCTGTAAGGTAATTTGCACCTTGTGGAAATTCTGCTGAATATTAATTTTTAATTTCTTATTCAAAATAAATTCAAAGTATTAATATTTGCATTTGGGACATGGAACTACTTTTATCTATATCCGTTTGCCCATATCTATCTATCGATCTATCTATCTATCTATCTATCTATCTATCTATCTATCTATCTATCTATCTATCTATCTTTTTGGACTAAACTAAGAAGCTAGTCAGGGGCACTGACTAGACGGAAAATGATTTTTCTGTTTCTTCTGCAATCTATAGGTCCCTTCACCCACCTGACATAAGGTATACTGAGATCAATACCATCAATGATGTCCTCATATTGATATAATTTTGCAATTTCTGTTTAATTAAAATCATGTAGTTTAAACTGTTTTTACAGCCCTTATAACTATACTACACATACTTTACCAATCTAAATCTATTGTTTAAACTGAAGATGGCAATTCTTTTTTATCTTTAAAATTGTCATAACTTTTAAACTGTTAAATATGTTGTGTTTTCCAAAAGCATTTCATTCACTTAGCCAGAATTAACAAAAATATCTGCATCGATCAGATGTAGTATTTTTTAACAGTATATCTATATGGCTCAGATGTACTATTGATCATAGCCTTTTTGTATAAATCAGTATGAAGCAGATCTAACTAAGTAAATTAATTAAATTATTAAACAAATCACTCTCAATTTTCTACAAAAATACATAGAATTCAGACAGCAGCTCAGGGAACACTTCTTCACTAAAGCGCAGTCCAGATGCTCTCACTCAGGACACATTACATAAACCTTCCTTCTCTCTCTCATCACTTTAGCCCAGTTTTATCACTCCAACTCTTATTTCTTCATCCTTCACTTCCACTCTGTTACACGCCTTAAGACCAGCATCATCCTACCCTCCCTTATAGAGTCTTGAGATTTGCACTTTTGAAGAGGTTTTTACAAAAAGCAGTACCATGCCTATATGTAAATTTACTATTGACAGTTTTTTGGCCTTGAATAAGTAAATACAAGAGCATTTAAAAAATACCCACTTTTATCAAATAAGCAAAATTGTTGAAGGCAGTACTTAAGTATTTGTAAAGTACTACATTTATACTTGTGTTCATATAATTATGTAAGTTTTCAGTTATTATGAAAGACCATGGCTATGTGTAAGCATATTTGAAAGACTTAAGGCAAGCAGCATGCAGCACAGTTATTATTTTTAACTCTTGAAAAACATAATGGGGCTTTATACATTTTTATAAGGGTGCTGTTATGTAAACATACAGTTGGTTTGTTAAAAAAGTAGAAAGGTGAAGATGGGAAAGATTTAACAAGGGGAGACTTAACAAAGAGGGAAACACAGAAGGAACATATCAAGAAGGTTGTGCTAGAGGAGGTAAGAGAGGAGGGGTACTATATTTTTGGTGGGCTTGACCTCCTCATTGCCAATTTTTTTATGTAAGAGAGTAGTTTGGGTAGGAATAAGGGTAGAGGGTGTAGGACAGGGGATTAAGGAAGGGGGATAAAGAGGAGTTGAGCTTAGGAAGACACTCACTCCACAGGACCTCAAACATCTCCACTTTCTGATGACGTTGCAGTGGAGGACCCCAATGTTGTGTGGGCCAGTGATGGCATGGTACTCACCGCCATCTGGGCAGTGAGTCTTGAACCAGTGAAGAACATCCTGTATTGCTTAAAAATATCTCTCCACTACTTGCTCAATCACATCTACAACCAAGTCTTGAAGCCCAAGGTCTGTGAGGCTTGCCAGGCTGCCATGTGCCATGGTGTCTACAGGAACAGAGTCACTGCCTTGAACCTGTGAGGACATCCCTGGTTGGACAGAAGGTAAATGCTATATGACCTGGGAGGAACATGGTTGGGCTGCTCCTACAGATTCTGAACTTGTTAAAAAAATGAACATATATCACAGAAAAAGCTAAAAAGAATGACAGAGTAATCCATAATTAAAATATGAAAAAGAGAGAGGGAGGGTTGAAAGTTAGACAAGAAATAAACACAATAAATGAACTCATAATGTAATATATAATTGCAATATTTATTACATTTTGTGAAATGGTACTAGAAAAATGGGTGCACTCAATCCCCGGGATTCATAAAGCTTGTGCCAGGTGCAGGCGTAGCGTCAGCGTTCTAACACCAAATATGGACACCGAGCGATCCAGGTACGAGCTGCTCCCATGTGCACTACCTGCGTATGCTATGCCCGCACAACTCCTGGGCCCTGTATGCTAATTACCCCAGGTGCAGCAGTGTAGCATGCAAATGAAGGAATGTAGCAATCCAGGAAGTGGTGCGGGCATAGTGTAAGCATGCAGAAATATAAACCATAGAAAACAGTTTACATTTTGCAAACATAAAATTGGAGCCATGACAACCAATCAAACACATGTGTTATATTGTTAATATATGCCAATGGCTAAATATATAGCCATTGGCATAAAAAAAATGTACAAAATATAAAATTAACATTTAATATATATAGTCGCACTATTGCGACGTGGAAGCGTAGGGCAGCTGTGCACAAAGGGGATCGCAAGGAAAATATAAAAATATAGAATAAAACTGCAATGTAACACATATCATGATTTCCCCATAATAGTCAGTGGCAGGCATGCTACACCATACTATGGCACAAGGGTTGCTAAAGGGCTGTGACAGTGTTATGCGTGGTAGCTAGGAATTATTAGGCAATGCCATGAAAATGAGAGGAGCAATAATGAATCACAGATTTCCCACTGGTGTAAGTATGCACCTCACAGCATATCGTTATAACACCGAGGTGTGCCTTGAGATAAAGATGACATCAATAGAGGGGTGTGTCGCCATTGCTGTAAGCACATTGGAGCATTGCTAAACCAGTTTGCCCCTAGCTAGGCAAAGCTGCAGGATAGGGGTGTGTTGAACTGGCCATAGCTTTGCTTAGCTGAGAGTACACAAGATAACCGAGTATGCATGTGAACGGAGATGAAAACGCGCATAAACCCAGTAAACGGGTTTGCGCGGTGCGCACTGCAGCTAAAACAGGAATGATATAGGAAAGAAATAAGGAAATGCTGCAGCAGGGAAATTGGAGTACAAATGACTAATTAACACCTGGGAGCCTACAGTGGGCCACTGACAACAGCTAACAAGGCTGCAAGCAGCTACCTGCAGAACAGGAAAGGGGAGGGACTGTACTGCAAAGAAAACAGTAAAGTGTCAAAGCAGAACAAAGCCAATTTGCAGTATATCAGCTACAAGACAAATTTTGCCATGACTGGGTAGGGAAAGTACAAAACAAGAAAGATGGCAGGTGGATGCATGCTTGATAATGGGAGGGGATCCAGGTTTAAAAGTGAATTAAAGGGCAACAGATTAATCAAGGCAGGCAAGCATATCACCACAGTAAAGGCCCCACACTTGCAGTACTCATTGTAAAACCCATAAATAAGACACTCTGCAGCTGGAATAGCTCATACATACCCACTGACATCAGCAGCATCCATAACACAATAGTATAAAGTGTGAAAGCACCTCACACACATTTGTGTATTCCCATACACTTTGCACCAGTGGTGTATACAGACGGGGAACTTTTAGCATATACATGTTAGTGGCTGCCATAGCTTTGATCCACCAGCATGTGTTGGAGACTGAAGGTGGTGTGGAGGATGATGCACATGACCACCTCAGGCACCAGAGGAGGAGGAAAGTGTTCAGACCCAACGTAACCTACCAGGGGCTACATGATCTGGAGATAGTAGAGCGCTACCGGGTGGACAGGGACATCCTACAGCAACTTGTGGAGCTGTACCGGCCACGCCTCAAAGCCAGAACAAACAGAGGGGAACCCATCCCAGTGGATACGAAGGTATGTGTAAGCCTGAGAATACTAGCTACAGGTACTTTTCAAAGACCAACTGGGGATATCATGGGGATCTCACAGGCATCAGCATCCAGAGTACTACACCAGTTCCTGGATGCCATGTTACCACATCCCAATGAGCACATATACTTCCCCTGAATGCAGGAGGAGTTGGCCAGCAATATGTGCCTCTTCCACTGTGTGGCAGAATACCTGGAGGTACTGGGTGCAATAGACTGCACGCACATACACATCAAGTCACCACCCGGTGAGCAGGGTAGGCACTACATAAACCGCAAGGGACACCCCTACATCAACTGTCAGGTCATGTGCAATGCCCAGGGCATTATCATGGATGTGTGTGCTTGCAGCTCTGGAAGCTATCACAACTCCCACATCTAGCATGCCTCACAGCTGTATCAGTTATTTGCCAGGGGGGACATCCCAAATGGCCACCTGGTGTGGGATGCTGACTATGCACTGGAACCGTGGATGATGACTCCCATCAGAAATGCACACACACCCATGCAGGAACACCATAATGAGGCACACGCACAAACCAGAATCATCATAGAGTGTGTGTTTTGGATGCTGGAATCACGGTTCCATTGCTTGGACATATCTGGTGGAGCTGTGCAGTACTCTCCAGGCACATGTCCCCACATCTTCATAGTATGTGTCATGCTACACAGTATGATCCTGCGAAAACAGCTGCAGCAGGGACAGAATGGTAAAGGCCCTCACAGCCCACCACCATTGCCAAGGGCCCCACAGGCACAGAGATACTCAGACCATGGACATGCTGAGCCAACCCCAGTAGGCAGACGGAGGCATGCTCAGTATGCCCATGCCTTGACAAAGAGGGAACATATAGCACACACACTGACAGTGTAGGCACCTAAGGACTGACACCTTTCTCCACCAGCACACACAGTAAAAGTGGATGGCACACACACAAGACTGTAAATTGTCATGTATAGGCAGTCTACTGTGTGCATCTAACATAGGCAGCTCTCAACTATTGCACACACAACTGCCATTGGCACAAGGCAAGTCAACACCTGAACAGTAAATTACGCTATCAGCATGTGCTGATACTGTATGTACAGGTTCATAGGACAGTACTTAGCCAACTGCCTGAGGCCATTCATAAGCCCAGCCAAAATGTGTCAGTTTTTGCCACCCCGTTGATTCATTAACTGTCCCTCTGTATAGCAGAGCCAATGGTGGGATCCCTTGGGTGCATCTACTGTTTCCCATCCACTCGTCAAGGTTTCCCTTGCAGAATGTTAGTGAGGGGCTGTGTATAATGTAGTTAGGGATGTTGTTCCAAAGTATGGGGAGTGTCTGTGACAGGAATCCATCCCTCCAGCATCTGCCAGTTATTGTTGTGGCAAGGTTCAGTTCACTACAGTGTGTGGCTCACTGTGACATGGATTCCCATAGGTTTAGCATATCCATTAAGCCTGAGTTTGACATGGCTGTGTTGACCAGGAGAGATCATCTCTGGGTAAATGAGATGCAACTGAATAAAGCAGGAGTTTATTCAGTCTGGCTGCGTAGGGCATATGTTGGAGGCCAGTAATCCCCTTGGCAAGGTACATTCGTGGACCTCCCAGCTGTTGGAAGTGTCTTCTGAGGTACATCCCAAATGGGTTATTATACCCTATGATCGGACTGATAAGTGATGAGTAAAGGGGCACTATAACCCCAGTATGTCTAGATGGGAACCCTTTAGTAATCAGATGGCCTACATAGAAGGATGTCCTAACTAATTTGGAGATATGATTGTCAAAGTGGAGATCACTATCTACCTTAGTCCCCAGACACCCCATTACCTCGTCTGTATTAAAGTGGCTGCCACTTATGTGTTAATATGTGGGTGCTTAATATTCCACAATGGAATGACCATGCAGTTAGTGGCACTTGGCTGGAGGCCATGATGTTGACACCCTGGGTTGGTCTCTGTGAGGCCCCTTGAGGGATGTCTGTATCACCTGGACTATCAATCATGGCTCCCAGTTCACAGTCATTGCCAAACAAGGTCTGCCATAGTCCACCTGTGTTTGCCTGTACCTCTGAGAAGTATATGCCAAATAGTAGGGCTCCCAGGACTGAGTCCTGTGGGACACCGGTCATGACTGACCAAGAGTTGGACCTGGAGACCGCTAGTCATACCATGTGGGTTCTGTGTGTAAGCCCGTTGCCAACCTGACCTGTGATGTATGGGTGTATGTACAGGCTGGTGTGTTTATCAATAATACCTGAGTGGGCCATGGTGTCAAAAGCCTAGGCGAGGTCCAGGTAGTATGTGTGAACCACCTCTCCCATCATCTAACATCTTGGTGACTGTATGTAAGACATCAAACAGGTTCAGTAGGCAAGAACTGCATTCAACCAAGCTGACCTGGGTTGGGTCATGTGTTTTGAGGTTACCAATGTCTTTGGTAATGAGTGCCATGAGGATGCGATCCATACCATTGCAGACCAGTCTAGTCAGGCTTGTGGGGTGGTAGTTACCAGGGTCAGTTGTGATTCCACCTTGATGGAGTGGAATAACCATTGCCATGTGCCATTGTATGGGCATTTGGCCTGTGGAGAGGCTGAGGTTGGAAAGCTTAATTAGGTGGGGGGGGGGGTCAGGTTGTCTTGTACAGTCTGTAAGATGCAGTCTGGGACAACATCTGCCTCCATTGACTCTGTGTTCTGCTGTTAGCGAGGGCCATTTCCACCTGTGTGTCTCTGATGTGTGGGATACTGTTCCTTTTGGGTAGTGTTGTGGGCTCTTTAGCGGGTGAAGTATGCACTAAATGAATCTGCAAGGATGTTGGCCATATCAGTAAGGTCAGCATATTTTGTGGTATATTTCACCAGCACAGTGCAAATCTATGTGTCACCACTTAGATCCTTGACATAGCCAAAGAAGGCTTTGTGGTTGTCTTTCAAATCCTTGCATATTTTCCTGCTGATGTTATCCATGGATGATGTCATGAGGGACCTACGTATCATACTAATAGTGGTCATGGATCTGCCCTTCGTGGGATTTGCTGTTTGTCTGGAACACTGTCCTACTTCTGTAGTATAGCCTGTTTATTGCAGAAGTCTACCAGACTGATGTCCTTGTCTAGGAGGAGTGAGTCTTGCATTACCAGTGATGGCTCTATCCATACATCCATGTAGGTGCTTATAGATTGCATTTGTAAATCTGTCTGCATCTTGACCAGTGTTTCCCCTTAGCATGGGGGGTGCAAAACCCCCCACCCCTGTCACTAGTAATGTAAATTTAGCTGTAGGAAAGGTATACACTGTGGTATCCGTGTGGGGGGGGGGGGGATATGCTTGGGTGTGGAAACAGTGAAAAGTTCATGGTCAGATCTAACCAGTGACCGGTTAACCTTCGCTGTGGTGCACCTGTTGCCCATGTTGGTGATGACCACTTCAAGTATGTTTCCACCCCTTGTTAGGGAGGTTACCACGTGATACAGGGCATATGAGATGATAAATTCCAGGAAGCGCTGGGCCTGGAAGTGAGTACTGGAGTAAGTTTCCAAGTTAATGGTATGGTAGTTGACATTGACCAATGCCAGGGTGTGCGTTAGGACTGTCATATTCTCCACTGTCTCCAGGTAGGTGGAGTAGTGGCCCTGGGTCATGAAGGGTGATACATAGCAGGCCACAGTTTACATTGCAGTTGTGGCTGATGTTAGTTGCACATGGATGATCTCAGAGGTATCATGCTGCCCCACTAACCTGGAGGTGTAGGTATCTCTAATGAATATGGATAACCCCCCTCCATGTCTGTGTCAGTCCATGTTCTGTGGCTGAAATGTGTTGTATGGGTTGTAGTCTGGTAGTGCTGGTGTGCTCTCACGAGCCTTAAGACAGATCTCAGTTACTGCACAGATGTTGACGTTGTCCATCCTGAGGAGGGCTGTGAGTGCATGCATGTTATGATCACAACCCCTGGTGTTGAGTAGCATAACCCTCACTGATTCTGCTGTTTATGGAGCTAGTATTCACCTTTGACACTCTCCTAAATAAGGCACCATGGGGGCGCCAATAGCCTTGGCCAGTATTCCAAAGCCTAAGGTTGGCACATAGGCTGGTATGGTATTGTTGCATGCATGTTTCCCATCTGTGCTTGTTTCTCATTTCTCCTGTAGGTAACCTACTGGTAAGCAATAGAAAGCCTTAAACTTGTACAAGTCATCTAGCTTCCAAGATAGGCTTTTGGAGTGACTAAGTATAAGTGTTCTGTATGTTCTTGCTGTACTTAACTGTTTCCTGACTACATGGTTATTTCTAACTGTATATTGTGATCTGAAAGTCTGTTTATTCACATATTATGGCTGTGATGGCCTGCACTTTAGAGGTTCATAGATAGCCTACTACCTATCTGCCCAAGGGCAATTAGAAGCATAGCTACAGTGTGTTGGCTTTCATCACACCATTGATGAAGTAACTGAGCCTCTGTCAGGCATAGCCAATGAAGCAATTCCAGGCCAAGTTAATGGAAGCTGTTGAAGACTGGGGTGGTGGAGGGGGATAGGAGCACTTAGTGATCTAAACAGGGCATGTTAATGTGACAATTCAACACCATTCAATTTCCCCAACAGGTCTCGCAGCTATCAAACTGGATAGGCTCCTCCACCCCCTGGCTGTATGGTTCTGGGACATATGATCCCAGGGGTGTATATTCTGTTACCCATTCACACAACAAGGTTTCCTTTGAAGTGTGTCATTGAGGGGCTATGCCTAATGTAGTTAGGAATGTAATGTATTGTCTCACAGTACATTTGTTATATGTTGTTATTTCAAGAGTAAGTGAAGCTCAGTAGGCTTGGGGGCCTCCGCCCTTTGCTTAACCTAGCTTACACATAGAAATCATCTAAACAGGAAATAGGCGGAAGCAACATTACTGTCAACAGTGTAATGTTTACAGCATCTGCATTGTATCTGTGCATTTGAGATCCCAATCCCATTAAAGGCAGGTATGTTTATCATGTTCAAAAGTATACCTTAACCACAGCTTGCATATATAGGTAGTAATTGTCTGTATAATAAACATTCAAAACACCCATATAAACCCATGTGTGCAGAAGAGAATGTAATGTTATGTAAGCACATAGTGAGATGTTACTTCACTGACATGTTTATATCCTGAGTAGTTAGCTGATGTGGCCGTGTTTGCGCGCACAGGTTATACGTTACAAAGTTTCTTTAACTGTGTTTAACCGCTGCTATAATGTCACACAAATACTTTTAAACATGCTTACAACTGCTTAAATGAGCCTTATTCTGGAGTAAAAGACATTTTTAAAGCATTGCAGGTGTTGAACCCTGGACCATGCACACTATAGTCATTGGTCTTACTACTAAGCCATCTGAGGTATATACATGCTTCATGGTCTTGAGACTTTACCTTATACCATACGCATTCCACTGTAATGATCACTAATTGGACAGTCACTTTGTGTACATATGTACAGTACATTGTAATGTACTGTAATTTGTGAACCAAC
Source organism: Protopterus annectens (assembly GCF_019279795.1). NCBI lineage: Eukaryota > Metazoa > Chordata > Ceratodontiformes > Protopteridae > Protopterus > Protopterus annectens. The sequence continues at coordinate 289,078,468 of NC_056744.1, forward strand.
ACAGTCTAGATATTATTACTGTTGCAAATTAATATGAAATATATATATATATATATATATATATATATATCAGTGATGTCTAAACACACATATATATATATATATATATATATATATATATATATATATATATATATATTATACAGCGACATCAATAGCCATATATATAAACATCTATGAACACACTTCATGACACAGAAGTACTCCATAGAAATTGAAGTGTACACAAAACACATGCAGCTCTGGTATTATAACTATTAATATTAACCTAATTCACCATAGAAGGGATGGTTGTTGTGTATGTGAAGATTGGGGTGGGGGAAGAATGATGGGTAATGAAATCATGCATCAAAAAGAGCCTGGGTTGGATGTTCAATAAGTGAACTGTAGGGGTATACATGGCATATGGGGACAATATAAAAAGGACACAAAACAGGAACCTTTCTCATTCATAATACACCCTGTCATGTTACATTGAAACACCTAATTTCACAAACATATGAACATTAACATGTATCAGACATATGTACACCAACTGACTGTCCCATTTGTTTTCAGTAGTGAGGAATGCCTGTAGTAAAATGTATATTCTAAACACCATAGCATTTGTACATATCTCAGATTCCTTAGTGGTAAAGTCAGTAACTGTGGTGTTCATGGTCCCGGGTTCAAGGGCTGTTAAGTTATTTTGAGGGCCAGAATAAGGGCTGTTGGATGCAGGTGGATTAAAGCACTCTTAAGCAGTTGTAAGTGGGTTTCCATGGGTTTGCACGACGGTAAGCGGCGCTTAAACATGATAAACGGAGAAGTGATTCACAGGTTTAACCTTTGCTTAATGTCACTCAGATCATGGGCAAACCTGCTTACAACTGCTTAAATGTGCATTATTCACACTTTCCCTACCAGCGCCTACTCTGAGAGGTAAAATCATAACACCTTCCAGGATTAGAACCCACAACCATGTACTCCATCCTCAGAGTTACCTAACACTTAGCTACCTGAGATGTACGGATCCCAGGTGTGTATGCAGACAGGTTAAAACACAAAAGGGAGAAATGTGTTGAAATAGGACAACCCACAATGTACCCAATGAAAGATGTATGCATGTATGCTCATATATATATATATATTATATATATATATATATATATAGAGAGAGAGAGAGAGAGAGAGAGATACATAGAGACATGTCGATATATCGATAGGTTAAACACATCTACACATCTGTGAAAGCACACAGAAACATATGCAATAATATATATATATATATATATATATATATATATATATATATATCTATATATATGGATTCACTTCAGAAGATCGAACTTCGAAATCTCGAACTACAAAATCCAAAAGCTTGAGTTTCGAACTCTGAAGCTTTGCCCCTGCACCCCATCCCCACACCCCCTACTTAAATATACCAACTCCAAGAAATCTCCTGTCTTGCGCCGTGCGCGGGCGCAAAGCGGAGATTTCTTTACTTCCTGCCAATACCACGAACAAAAAATTACGTATACACACAAGGCATGCAACAATAATGTATTCAGTGTTATTTGAACACTACACACATTCGATTTATTAAAATCTCGATCATATGGTCTCGACCATATGCAAATCGAGATTTTAATAATGTTCTATATATATATATATATATATATATATATATGGATCACCCTTAATGACCAAACAAAACGTACCAAAAAAAAAAAACCAAAAAAAAATAAAACGATAAATAAACAAACAACCCAAAACCATTACACCAACACAGTACACTATATAACACTATCCCTTATCCCTAACCTAAAAACCCTACCCCAACCCTACCGACCTCATTTAATTCTACCTCTACCCACCTAACTACTAACCCTAACTCCTAAAACATAACCCCAAGTCCCTCACTCACTATCGCCTTACCTTACCTGTCCCCCCCACTAACACAATCCTCACACTATCCCACACTTACCCGGTCCCCAACCCACAGTCCTCACCATCGCACAAACACCCTACCTGCACCCTAACCCTAACTCACTTAACCCACCCCTAACCCACAGTCCCTCACCATCGCACACACCCTACCTGCACCTAACCCTAACTCACTTAACCCACCCCTAACCCACAGTCCCTCACTATCGCACACTTACCTGTCCGGCTCCCTAACACTAAATCCCTCACCGCGCGCACACTTACTGAGTCCCTAACCCACAGTCCCTCACCAGCACACACACCCTACCTGCACCCTAACCCTAACTCACTTAACCCACCTAACCCACAGTCCCTCACTATCGCTTACCTGTCCGCCTCCTAACACTAAATCCCTCACTCGCACACTTACCGAGTCTGTCCTTTCGGTCATCTGTTTGCGGTATTCCGATTCGAGATTTTAAAGGTGACCCATATATATATGTATTACATACATGCATACATGTGTGTAGACAGCATACAAAGTGTTCATATCTGAGTATAACATGGACCATAGCAATCACGTATTCCGCCCCCGCCCAAACAATATGAACATAACATATGAAGAGTAAATGCCAATACACTATTACAAATATGTTCTATGGACACTGTCACCAATACAACTGCAACGACTGCAAATATCCATGGCAGAAATACACAGACAGCTTTCATTTTGCAAAGCTTTATTACATTCCGATGTATTACCAAAAGGATTACAGGACTAACAGTACCTGTATACTATACAGGAAGCATTTAACAGTGCCTTAATGAATCAGCCTGCAATTACTATTCCTGGCTCCACAAAGTCTGCTCTTCACTTTTTCTCTTAGAACTGCTCTATCTCTCAAATTAAACACCATATTCTAATTCTAAGGCCCCTCACTGGTCCAAATAAGTAATCTTACAAGTTAGCACTAATAAACCATAAGCACTACTTACTCTTATACTCTCTACAATTACCTTGTCCCCTATTGGTCTGTTTTAATTCAGTTCCCTATATTACTCTAGCATGTCCAAAGGTCAGTCAATGGTTTCCTCTCCAGTCCAGCTGGTGAATCTGGGAATTTTGAGGCAATGTTACAACTGTCTCATGTACACAGACAACCCTCTCCTCCTCCAAACAGGTTCAAATATATGTGAGAGATGCAATCATATAGCCAAACTTGAGGCTGAGCTCTATCATCTCAAAACTGCTGTAACCAGTCAGGAAAAGAAAGTAACTTCACACAACACAATTCCAGTATCACATAGTCCCACCACAACAGCGAACCAAACACATAAAAACACAAAAATATACTCGGAGGCTCTAAATAAAAATCTACCTAAGCAACAGGGATCTCCAAAGCAGACATTCAAGCAAACGCTACCCCAAAACAAAACACGTACAACACATAGCACACAAAGTCAGTGTGCCAAGCAGTCACAGCCCTTAAGGCTGAATAACACACCTGATACCCTTGTAATAGGTGACTCTATTGTCAGACACACTGACGTCCCGCTCACCAGGCTGAATAAAGAGAAGGTCACAGTGAGCTGCCTGTCGGGTGCTAGGATCCACCACATAACGCAAGCACTCAGGTCACTCCAAAGCAAATACAAATATGACTCAGTCATTGTACATGCTGGCATGAATGACCTGAGACGTACCTCCCTTGACTACATGAAAAGAGACATAGAGGAGCTCTCTGATCATGTAGCCCAGGCCGGTATGACCCTGACCTTGAGCAGCATCTTACCCTCACCTAGAATGATGCCACAGTATAAAGACAAAATGATTGATTTTAACAATTGGCTAAAATTTTGGTGTCATTCAAAGGGGATCCAGTGTCTGTCAGCCTGGGATGACATGCTCGACAAGTCAAGTTGCTTCGCTAGGGACGGCTTGCACCTGTCACCCCTGGGCTTTCGGATATTGGCAAAGGCTCTTGCCACCCCAATAGTGCCTTTTTTAGGCAAGGCTCAAAAGTCAAACCCACCTCCATAGACAGCACAAGGAACAAGAAACTAAGGGTAATGCTGCTAAATGCCAGAAGTCTTAACCTCAAGATGCATGCACTCAAAGCTCTCCTCAGTATGGAGAACATCGATATCTGTGCAGTGACAGAAACCTGGTTCAAGGCTCCAGAGAGTACCCCAGCACTACCAGGTTATACCTAATATCATGCTCTTCGGCCCCAAAACCCGGAATGAATCACAAAAGGAGGGGAGGTTCCATATTTATAAAGGATATCCATACCTCCAGGTTAGTGGCAGTGCACGAAGTATCGGAGACCATCCATGTGCAAGTGACAGTGGGCAAGACTGCTTTTCAGTTTATAGCATCCTACAGACCACCCTCTCAAAGTCAGGAATCCCACTTGGCTTTCCTGAAAACATTGGAGAACACTAAGATCTCTCCGAACACCATTATATTGAGTGACTTCAACTACCCAAACATAGACTGGGAGCATTACTCAAGCCCCAGCACCTTAGCCCAAAGGTTCAATGTTATGGAACAACTAGTCACCACTCCCACAAGAGGGGAAAACATACTAGACCTGATCATTACCAACATGGGGACTCTATGCTCTATACCAATAGTATATCCCTCATTGGTAAGATCAGACCATAAATTAATTTCACTGGATATCCACATCCCGACCCCACCCCCAGCCCAGAAAACCACAGTGAAAAACTTCTCAAAAGCGAACTTCACACTTCTCAAAACTGAAGTAGAATCCTTCAAGGCCCCAGGGCCAGTGGAAACTACGGCCCAAACTGCAGAATCCTATATAAACACATTCTACGGACATCTCCAGGAATGCATGGATCATGCTATCCCAAACAAAATCAAGATCCAATCATCCAAAGGCAGGCATCCAGTCTGGTGGACCCCAGCCATAAATAAACTGTACAACAGAAGGAGGAAGCTACTACATGATAGAGCAAAATCCCTAAAAGGGAAGGCATCTCTGATCAGTAATAGCAAAAACTTACGATCCCTCATAAAATCCTCCAAGGCCAGCTTCGAGAGAAAAATTGCACAGGACACTAAAGACAATCATAAGGCTTTTTCAGTTATGTTAGGAACCTGGGATGCAACTCCCAGACTTGTTCTGAGTTGATTCTAAATGACAAAAAATACACTGAATCCACAGACATCGCCAATATCCTGGCAGACAGGTTCAGTGCAAACTTCTCCACCCTCTCCCATCCAAAAGAGCAAGTATCTATCCCGGCAGAGTGCAGCCTCCCAAATATCTCTAATGCTCAGGTGAAGGACGCCCTCTCCAAAGCAAGAAACACTGCTTCCATGGGACCAGATGGCGTCCCGGGTTGCGTCCTACATGAACTCCAAGAAGAACTAATCCCTCAAGTAAAACTGCTGTACAATCTCAGCCTCACTACAGGATATGTGCCCAAAGAATGGCATACAGCAGCAGTGGTCCCACTCCACAAAGGTGGCGCCTCTGCGTACCCTGGAAACTATCGCCCCATAAGCCTGACTAGCCTAGTATGCAAGGCTATGGAGAGGATCATCATGGAACTCATAAACAAAGACATTGGAGATCTACAGACACTAGATCCTACCCAATTTGGCTTCATCAAGGGCAGATCCTGCCTTTTGAGCCTGGTCAACTTCTTCGAAACAGTCACCAAGGCCATAGATGAAGGGAAGGTAGTCCACACAGCCTATCTGGACCTCACAAAGGCATTTGACACAATACCCCACTCGGGCATCATAGATAAGCTATCCAACCTAAATATAAACCCCTATGTCACAAGATGGGTCGCATACAGAGTCAGAGTTGCTGGAGCCATGTCAGACTCGAAACCAGTCACAAGTGACATCCCACAAGGTTCTGTCCTGGGACCTCTCTTGTTCGGTATTTACTTTTCTGAGGTACAGGCCAACGTGGGAGGACTATGGCTCACCAAGTTCGCAGATGACTGCAAACTGGGTGCCATAATCGACTCTCCAGCTGACACAAACATCCTTCAAAAGGTCTCAGAGACGGATAACTGGTGCCAGAGCCATGGTCTAAAGCTAAATGCCAAAAGTGTATAGTCATACCCTTTGGCAAAACAATGCCACAAATTACCACATAGGTGGTAACCCATTAAGTACAGAGAAAGTAATTAGGGATCTGGGGACCCAAGTTGATAGCAATCTCTCCTTTGACAACCTCATTGCCAAAGTGGTTAGAAAGACCTTCTACATAGCCCACCTAATCATGAAAGGATTCACATCTAGATCAAGAGAGGTAATCGTGCCCCTTTATTCATCCCTCATCAGGCCCATCACAGAATACAATGCCCCCTTTGGGATGCACCTTACCCGACACCTGCAGCAATTAGAAAGACCCCAAAAGTACCTCACCAGGAGGATCAAGGGACTCAAACAGATGCCATATGCTGCTCGGTTAAAAAAACTCCAGCTCTACTCAGTTGTATACCGCCTACTTCGAGGCGATCTATGCCTGACATATAAAGCTATGCCCAACCCAGAATTAATGGAGGACATGCTCCACCTCAGTAAATCTAAATCCCTTAGAGCCATGCACTCGAGGGACTTAAACCTCAGCACAGAAATAAATAGAACATGCTGGAGGGACAGATTCATAACCCAGAGGTTCCCTTCGCTCTGGAATAGAATTCAAATTCATGTTAGGCAGAGCACCTCACTGACTCTCTTCAAGAAGAATCTTGATGAGTAGATGGGGGATCGTAGGTTTGTCCCAGGGATTACTTCCGTGTCACTATTAGACAGAGGCACAGTAAACTAAACTTTAAAAAGGGCACAGTATACTCAAATCAAGGGGTGGTGTAAGCCAAACACAATCGGGCTAGGCTTATAAATGCCCCATGGCAGATAGCCTAGTATGAACCTATGAACCTATAAACTATAGTATTAGTCCACTAAGGGATAGGTGTTCACATAGGGAAAGAACACCCACACACACATATAGACATATAAAAGGGGTTCCTACACACCTACATGTGCTATGTACACCCACCAACATCTACCCCACAACCAAAATAATTACATCAATACATATTGTCATACCATAACCAATTATTCAGCTACTGTACAACATCTGCTGAAACCTTAACATACCTGGACAAAGACACACTAACATGGCCCTATGTGAAATAGTTGCTGTTATACAATTGAACAGCTGCTGATGTTACAGGGTTTGTATGAACTAATCCTGTTTCAGAGGGCTGAAAGGTTCGTACACCAGGAAGTGTTAACAAGTACTGATTATCAGCACAGTATTATACACATTAACACCAAACTAAAGATGTCTGGTAAGCACACTGTAAACCTCCTAACATTATATGCATAGCTATGCAACCTTGAGCTGGTCAAACAACCTGGCCAGACTGAAACATATGCAGAAGTATTAGGTACAGGCAAACCCTGCACTAGTAGAAATGTTCAGAAATATAACAGTAGTACTCACATTTAGATGAAATCCTCTAGGCATTACACACAATATATTACTGTTCGTCTCCATACAGCTGTTGCAATAGATTCCAAACAACACTTCCAGGCTGTCTTCCTCACAAGTAAGACAAAGGGACACCGCCCAAGTGGAGTATTCAGTTATACTCCACTGTTGCCATGGTATTGGCTAAAGCAGTAGCAGTGCAGCTGATGTGCATGTAATTAGCTACTTAGGAACACCAATTGGTTATCGGGATAGCACATGTTACTGATCTGTAACTATAAAAGGTTGCCTTATCACACATTCAAACCATCTGTATCTACCTGTAGGACAGTACAAAAGACTGAAAGACGAACCGAAAATGAGTATTATACTAGTCAATAACACCTCCAGTTACTAAGAAGGTATGTATAACATGTAGTATGTCTGTGTATGTAGCACCTGTTCTGTAAGAATTACAGTGTAATCAATACATATAGTGGAAATAGCTATCTTGTAGCAATGTATTGTTGAGCAGTAGTAATTCTTGTAGTATTCTATGTGTGTACTGCTGTAGGTCACAAGGCAAACTCCTCATACACCACAAGGGATGATATGGGCTTGGAACTCACCAATTCGCTTCCAGCCACTGTCAGTGTCAGGATTGGTCCAACAAGTATGTGCTATAACAGGAGATAGTATATGACGATATACTGTAACAGTCGACATATGTATGGGTGTATAAGTAAGATGAACATGTCAAAGGTGGGCTTACTGTGCAAATATGGTTTGCATTGTGGGATATTGTGCCAATAACTGTGTAATGTACAGTATTTTAGGCAGATCTGTATTCCATTCTTATGCAAACAGTAGTTATGTCTATTGGCAATTACAATACTCAGCAACAGGATACACATCACTTGTATTCATCTGACAGTTTAGCAGCATGATAGCAAAGATAATTGGAAGAGCCAGGTAACTATCCATGCACATAACACATGTAATAACCACCTCTCTAGTATCATTTGCAAGCAATAACAGCTGTGCATGTGTACATGTTATGCAAATGTGTAGTGACCCTTGTTACAGGGCTGGACCTCTCTAGTATCGTTTGCAAGCAATAATAGCTGTCCATGTGTACATGTTATGCAAATGTGTAGTGACCCTTGTTATAGGGCTGGACCTCTCTAGTATCGTTTGTAAGCAATAACAGCTGTACATGTGTACATGTTATGCAAATGTGTAGTGACCCTTATTACAGGGCTGGGCCAAATGGCTATGTGCACACCTACACAGAGTGGATATTGAGAGTAGAGACACACTGGCTGAACTACCAGGTTTGTGTAGCCTAATCTCTCATTGCCAACCCAACAGTCGCTTGCACAAACTGTATGTAAGGTAGTGCACAGTACTGGTAATGAAACAGGTTGCATATCATCTTTAATTCCAGTGTAACATCTGTAGTAGGAGTGTAAGATGTAGGTGACTGCTGCCCATGTGTAATAGCTGCTTCATAGGTGATGGCTTACACTATCTGATTATATCCTGATCATGTTGATAGTGGCATCAGAGTCTATTGATACATGACTCTGTTTGGAGAGTGGGTGTCTGTGCCCAACAGAGCTCATGGTCCTGGTGGATATGTGAGTATATACCCAGAGAAGGAAACAGACCTGTAGACACTTGCATCATCTGTAATCAACTAACAGGATGTGATGTGCTCCTCAGAGGAGGATTGCTGCTAAAGGTAGCTACAATGTTTCCATAATAGCCAGTGTTGTCACATCCATAACACAAATATTTACATGTGAGCATCACTGTCTAAAACATCTTCATAAGCAATAAGTAAACTAAATACAGTACTTGGTACTTGTAGTACTGACTGCTCATACAGGCATGTCCACTAGTCAGCTACTGTTGTTTACTATTGTCAGCTTTGTGTATGTGGCCATCCTGGGGGAATGTAATCTCGATGCCATGTACACTGCCAAACCCACCTAACATCACACCCCACACATTGTTTTGGATGCAGCTACAGGGGTAAGCTGGAAGGCAGCCCAGTCTACAGCCATGACTGGACTGGGCAGTCATGAGGTGTAGGTTAACACATGCATCTCATCATCACAACCAACACATACCCTTACCAGAACACAGTAAGGACACCCACACGCACTACCAGAAATCACACCCATTCACAGATGCTTCTAAGTATCTGGCCAAACAAGTGACCTCCCAAGCTGGAAGAGACAGACAATGAAATACACAGACTGTATGACATAGTTTGCATAATTGCGCCACACCTCAGAACACATGGCTTGAAACATGCCCAACAGTACTTATTTGTGAATGCAAACTCTAGCACTGTTACACACCAACCTATATGAGGGCATACATACTGTCAGCTGCCTGTCTGCCATGGTTAGCCACATACCCATACATTCAGACCACCTTTTGAACTATACACATGACTCTAGCATATTCCATGTTGTTGTGCAGGACCTGTGATGCAGTAGCCTGGACTGCATGGAAACACATGTAGGAACTGTCAGATCTTGTAGCCCATGCAGGTTTGTCTCAAGGCCTGGGTAGCATTCTGCCATTGACCAGAATGATACTGCAGTACAGGGACAGAAGGATTGTATTCCACAATTGTCTAGTCTAGTGGTGCAAGTCAAAGGGTATCCAGTATCTGCCTGCCTGGGATAACATGGTTGACAGACCATGATGCTTTGCCAGACAGGGCCTGCACCTGTCACCCCTGGGAATCTGAATACTGCCTAGGGCTCATGCTTCCCCTATGGTGCCTTCATCATGCACAGTTCAAGTGAAGGTCCAATGTTGTTACAGGGACAGACAAGCAATAAACTGCGGGTCTAGCTACACAATGAAACATGTCAGAAACACTATATGGACACACATAGGTTCATAGGTTCATAGGTTCATACTAGGCTATCTGCCCTAGGGCATTTATAACCCTAGCCAGAATGTGTTTGGCTTTCACCACCCATTTTAAATTTATTTTGCTATGCCCTTTTTCGAGGTTAGTATACTGTGCCTCTGTCTAACAGTGACACAGAAGTGATACCCGGGGTAAACCTACGATCTCCCATCCACTCATCAATATTCCTCTTGAAGAGAGTCAATGAGGGACTCTGCCTAACCAGGACTGGGATTTTATTCCAGAGTGAAGGGTGCCTCTGGGTTATGAATCTGTCCCTCCAGCATGTCCTATTTATTTCAGTGCTGAGGTTCAAGTCTCTCGAGCGCGTAGCTCGATGGGATTTGGATTTTCTGAGGTGCAGCATGTCCATTAATTCCGAGTTGGACATGGCTTTATACGTCAGGCACAGATCGCCTCTGAACAGGCGGTATGCCACTGAGTAGAGCTGGAGTTTCTTTAACCGAGCAGCATATGGCATCTGTTTGAGCCCTTTGATCCTCTTGGTGAGGTACTTTTGTGGTCTTTCCAGGTGTCTGGTAAGGTACATCCCAAAAGGGGCATTGTACTCAATTATGGGCCTGATGAGGGATGAGTAAAGAGGCACGATGACCTCCCCTGATCTAGATGTGAATCCCTTCATGATTAGGTGGGCTATATAAAATGTTTTTCTAACCACTTTGGCCACGTGGTTGTCAAATGAGAGATTGCTATCAACTTGGGTCCCCAGGTCCCTAATTACTTCTTCTGTACTTAATGGATTACCACCTATGTGGTAATTTGTGGGCACTTTGTTTTGCCAAAGGGCGACTATACACTTTTGGCATTTAGCTTGAGGCCATGGCTCTGGCACCAGTTGTCTGTTTCTATGAGGCCCTTTGGAGGATGCTTGTGTCGGCTGGAGAGTCGATTATGGTGCCCAGTTTGCAGTCATCTGCGAACTTAGCCAGCCACAGTCCTTCCGTGTTGGCCTGTACCGCCGAGAAATATATACCGAACAAGAGAGGTCCCAGGACTGAGCCTTGAGGGACACCACTTGTAACTGGTTTGGAGTCTGACATGGCTCTAGCAATTCTAACCATGTGGGTTCTGTCCTTGAGCCAGTTTGCAATCCATCTAGTGACATAGCGGTTTATATTTAAGCTGGTGAGCTTATCTATAATGCCCGAGTGGGGTATTGTATCGAAGGCTTTAGTGAGGACCAGGTAGGCTGTGTGGACCACCTTCCCCTCGTCAATCGCCTTGGTGACTGTTTCAAAGAAATCAACCAGGTTTAAAAGGCAGGATCTGCCTTTAACAAAGCCGAACTGGGTAGGATCCAGTGTCTGTAGGTCCCCAATATCTTTATTTATGAGGTCCATGATGATCCTTTCCATAGCTCTGCAGACTAAGCTAGTCAGGCTTATGGGGCGATAGTTTCCAGGATCCGTTGAGGCACCACCTTTAAGGAGAGGGACCACTGTTGCTGTACGCCACTCTTTGGGCACATATCCTGTAGTAAGGCTGAGATTGAAAAGTAGTTTTATGTTTGGGTTTAGCTCTTCTTGGAATTCATGTAGGACACAGCCGGGACACCGTCTGGTCCCATTGATGCTGTGTTTTTGCTTTGGAGAGGCGGCTCTTACCTGAGCATCTGAGATGTCAGGGGCAGCACTCTGCTGGGATAGATATTTGCCCTTTTGTGGGGAGAAGTTTGCTGAACCTGTCAGCTAGGATGTTGGCAATGTCTGTGGGTTCAGTGTATTTTTTGTCATTTTGGACTAATTCTGAGCATATCTGGGAATTACCACCCAGGTTCCTAACATAACTAAAGTAAGCCTTGTGATTATCCTTAGTGTCCTGGGCAATTTTTCTCTCGAAGTTGGCCTTAGACAATTTTATGAGTGCCCGTAGTTTTTTGCTAATACTGATCAGTGATGCCTTCCCTTTTTGGGATTTTGCTCTATCATTTAGTAGCTTCTTCCTTCTATTGTATAGTTTGTTTATGGTTGGGGTCCACCAGACAGGACGTCTGCCTTTGGAGGATTGGGTCTTGATTTTATTCGGGATTGCATGATCCATGCATTCCTGAAGGTGTTCATAGAATGCGTTTATAAAGGATTCTGCAGTCTGGGCCATATTTTCCACAGGCCCGGGGGCTTTGAAGGATTTCACCTCAGTTTTGAGGAGTGTGAAATTTGCTTTAGAGAAGTTTTTCACTGTGGTTTTCTGGGCAGGGGGTGGGGTCGGGATGTGAATATCCAGTGAGATTAGTTTATGGTCTGATCTTACCAGTGAGAGATACACTTCTGGTCTGGAGCATAGAGTCCCCATGTTGGTGATGATCAGGTCCAGTATGTTTTCCCCTCTTGTGGAAGTGGTAAAAAGTTGTTCCATAGCATTTGAGTTTATAAATTCTAGGAACCTTTGGGCTAGGGTGTTGGAGCTAGAGTAATGCTCCCAGTCTATTTTTGGGTAGTTGAAGTCACCTAATATAATGGTGTTTGGAGAGACCTTCATATTTTCCAGTGTTCTCAGGAAGGCCGAGTGAGGTTCCTGGGTTTGGGAGGGTGGTCTGTAGCAGGCTATAAACTGGAAGGCAGTTTTACCCACTGTTAGTTGCACATGGATAGTCTCTGATGCTTCATGCTTTGCCACCAACCTGGAGGTGTGGGTATCTTTGATGAATATCGATACTCCCCCTCCTTTTGTGGTTTGGTCCAAGTTTTGGGGCCGAAAAGCATGGTATGAGGTATAACCTGGTAGTGCTGGGGTGCTCTTGGGAGCCCTGAACCAGGTTTCTGTTACTGCACAGATATCGATGTTCTCCATGCTAAGGATAGTTTTGAGTATGTGCATCTTGAGGTTTAGACTTCTGGCGTTGAGTAGCATTACTCTTAGTTTCTTATCCCTTGTGATACCTATGGAGGTGGGACATATGTCAGTCCCTAATATGGAGAACATATCTGTACAGTGGCTGAGACATGTTTCAACGCTCCGGAGAGCACACATGCATGACCATGTTATAACACATACCTCACCTCTTGCCCATTATCCTTTATTGGAACACATGGGCCACAGGTGTGTCCATATTCCTGAAGGGTATGTACACCCCCACACTAGTTGCACTTGCATAACTTCAGATGCATTATGCTGAGCAACTACCATTGTGCCAAAGTGGAATTCAAATTGCACCTCGCGACATATCACCCACCATGCCCAGATTTCCCAACTGTCATAATGTGCTGTAATGGGGAAGATTAGGTCTGAGACAGAAAACCATAATAATGGCTACTCTCAACTATTCCATTATGAACTGGGAAGACTCCTCATGTACCAAGACCTGCGCTCAATGCATGTTGGATTCCATCAACCCCGATGACCTGGATCACAGCAGTCACACAAACAGGGCTAACAGTATGCTACATATAGTCAGTCTCCAATGCCAATGTTATGTTTCCTAAGAGCAAAGTGGTGACTGTCATGGCATCCATGCAGATGGACAATGCATGTGCAAATGCTGAACCCTACACAAATGAACCTTAAAGAGTCACATACGTGCAGGAATTGTGCCATTGAAACAGAACCAAGATACAGCCAAACACAAACAAGAAGGCAAACTGGTGGTACCATGCTTTAAGCTGTACCACAGAAGGTAGTAACTGTTGCAAGAGTGAACACACATGAGTGTAGGTGATCCCTGGTCAGCCACAGTAAGATGCAGATACACCATATAAAACCACACAAAGCTACTGTGAAACTAATCAGCCACATATTATGAGGACAAGCACAGAGCATTCTATAGCTGTGTCATTAACCATAATGGCAATGACAACACCTGCTGTGCTGCACAGCACTATATCATGGGAAGTACTGCACCTACAGAAATAGCACCTGTTCATCCAGATAGGGTCTTGGAGAACCTAAACCCACTCCCACCCCCCACCAGGTACACTTAGTTATTTATCCATGTACACTACAGGGCCCCTGTAATAACAACTATGCAGGTACAAGCTGCACTCTCTAAAGCCATACATACAGCTTTCATGGGACCTGTCAACATCCCAGGGTGTATCCTACACAAATGTGAGAATAATCAGCTATCCACATACAAATCATGTTCAATCATAGCTCCATGTCAGGCTGTGTACACACCAAATGGTGCACAGCAACAGTTATCACACCTCACAAAGGGGGAGACACCGTTGATAATGGGAAATAGTGCACAACTATCCTACTGAGGTTGGTCTGTAAGGCCATGAACCGTGATCAATGTATTTGATGTACTCAGTGCAGATGTAGGTGACATAGGGTTGATTCACACTGCATACCATGACCTTGCCAGGTCGTAGGACACCATCAGCCATACTGTGTTCCAGATACACTCAGTAAACTAGGTGTATATTCTTATGTCACAGGAGTGGTTGGCAACTAGACTGCTGGCAGAACCAACATTACAGGTGTCTGACTAATACACGCACATCAAACCAGTGCCAGCCACAGTAATACAGGGTTCATTCCTGGTACTCCCCCTCTTTGTTATCTATACCACACAGACTAACACAGAAGGCATCTGCCTATTGATGTTTGCAAATGACTATGAGATAGGAGCAGTAGTTGACTCAATGTGTGCTGTGTTCAACATACAGAAGGGCCTTTGTGTGTCAGATGTGTGGTGTGTGACGTATGGCCACAATCCGACAGCTAAATATTGCATTTTCATCCCCTATGTTAAAAACCCTGTACCCATGAACTACCACGTAGGCAGCGGTCAACATAATGGCAACTGTGTGTGTATGGGATGCAGCTGGACAGTCGTCTTTCCTTTGATAGTTACTTCACCACACCAGTCAGGTAGTCGTATGTGGCACCCCTAATCATGACAGGGTGCCATCCATGAATATACAGATAATTGTTCAGCCATACTCAACACTCATGTGACCCATAATAGATCACATATTTTCTTTAAGTGTTATTGCCCATGTGTAGATGGCCTAAACTGCCCTTCCCAATCCCTAGCTCCACTATGTAGCATGCAGCCTACCCTGAATAAAGCCATGTCCAACCCAGAGATGTTGGACATGCTACACTTAACACATCCTGATCCCAAATAAACACATACTTCATGGACATCCATCTTTCTAGTCAAGGATCACAACATGCCTGACAGATCCCTGTCCCATACACTTAACATACTCTTGCCATACTGTGCATCCCTGTCCAACGAAGCTGCACATTGCCCCTCTCTGTGACATTGTGTGATGACCGCATGACAAATATATCAGTAACCCTGTGGATCGGTTCTGTAGCACTGCTTGAACTGTCCACTGAATCTTACCTGTCTGTTGCCTACAGCTAGGTAACCTGTCTGCCTAGGCTCATAAATGGCCCAGGGCATATAGCCTACTAGTTCACTATGACCATACATGCTATAGTTGTTATCCAACCTTGCAAATACCATCACGCTAGCTATTGTTCCTTGTGTTACACATGTGCAACACAGGCAATACATGGCAAGATGCTACACAGCTGTACAGTGCCATGTAGATGTATATGGCAAAACACATACATGCTTGCAAGTCTGCAGGGTCACAGGTCATGTCCCTAACAACTATGTATGACTATATATGTGACATATACACAGCATTAAGGTTGATTGTATTAATGTGAACACATCCAGGCATGTGCTGATAGGTAAAGACACCAGTACAGGTAAACAGACATGCCCACATCAAGACAACATCCACATGGAGTATGAGCAATGTCATCACATGACACACACATATATGCTGATAACATCACATCACCAGTAAGTGTCAAATGTGTGTGACTTAAACATGTCAGTGGTGCTAGTGTCATGTAGATTTGCAAATGCTTATTTGTAATCTTAATAAATGTGAGACACTTGTATGTTCAGCTGTACATCTGTACTTCTCTGTGAGCTACTGTTACCTGTCTCCATCATTATGTCTTCCCGATATGCCACGTAGCAGGCAGGCAATGTACTCCCGCTTGGAGGATGAGGTCCTCATCCCATACCTCCTCGACAACCATTCAACACTCTTCAGCCATGTGCCACAGGATGCACAGCAGTGCGATGCCCTGTGGGAGGAACTCTGCAGGAGGTTAAATGATAATGGCAGTCACAATCGCACATATCAGCAGGTGCGCCGACACTGCACTGACCTCATAAGACAGGCAAAACAGCGTGCTAATGCAATCACCAGGAAACAAGGTGCAACAGGTGGGGAGGCCACTCACCTAGCCCCCACTCATATGTACTGAGGACCTACTGGCCAACCTGGGGACACCTGCAGACCTCCATCCACAAGCTTTAGCTAGTATTGTGGAGGTGGGTGTCTCTCAACCACAGAGCCTGGAGTTGCCTGGTAAGTCAGTACTGCACATATAACACAACTGTATTTCACATAGTTAACGTGTTACTGTACAATATGTAATGTAACATCATATGCAAGGCATGTATGCACACATGCCACATACTATAGTCTGCTACTCCATGTATGCACAGATGTGCATACATCATAGTATAGTGTATTGTACTGGCTTATGTGCTAACATGGACATTGCACCTGTAGCTATCAAACAGGTGTGGATAATGATCTTACTGCTGTGACACTCCTGTTTAGGTACCTCTGGCAATTTGCAGTGACAGCAGCCTGTGTCAGGTGAGATTGTTATTATTTACCAGGCTTGATAATGCACAGATCATATTAATTGCATGATATCTGCCATAACACACATACATATAATGTATGGTGGTCGTGTTAATAGACACTGGTCAGACCTGCAATGCATCACAGTGGTTACCCATGTGAAACAACTGAAGACTATATGAAACACCTGCACTAAACCTTCCAAACTGTCATTGCCATATGTTTGGACAACTGTGAATACAATGGTGGAGATGTGTTTCACTGTTGGGACAGGTACTACATATCAGCATTACACATGTTGGGAATACAAACAGTACTGTACAGAGAGCATATGTGTACACACACACTAAATGTGTTGGAGCTGGAGTATGACAGGCCCACAGGATACACCCTTGTGGATTATACCCTTGCTATGAATGTCACACAATGTCATGTGCTATCTGATATGTCCATGACATGTAGTAAGCTGACTGCAACACTGCTCAACTATCCTGCAAAACATGATGTCTCACATCACATACATACCACCCTCTGTCTACATAACCCTGTCCTCAGGGGAGCATTTGACATCTAAGGGTGTATGTCATATGGGATACACTGACATGTGAAATAGATGGCCATCACAACCATTGGACCGAACATGTGCACACATGGCCATGGAGGCTGGCCAAATACATGAAGCAACACACACAGTAGAAGTGATGTACATGTGTGTACACCCTGTTGTACATTGGCTTGACACAATACAATTATGGCCTTTGTGTAATGGTGATATTGCAGATGTGAAACACTAAACATCATATAGGCCTGTGCACAGCTTGTATAGGCATAACATGAAACCACCACATAACATGACTTGAACATCTTGAGTGTGTCACGACATGAAAACATTCACCTATACAGTATCCAAATACATACATGTGTTGCACAACATACACATACAACCACATCAGGCCACAGATACAGTATATTCACCTTGCTGGTGTCAGACATCACTGCCATGCTTGCTCCTCATGTGTGTGAGGTACACCGATGGCATGTGGGACATAGAGTACTGCTAAGTTAGCCATGTGTGGGCATAGCTGCCAGGCATCAGTAATATGGTGGCAGATGTGCAGGGGTGTCATCTGTATACCCTTCTGTGACCTGTGTCTCACACATTCCACATTAGGGTTTAGTGTGTATACACCTCAGTGACATGGGTCACATTCCACATTAGATATGTATTTTACGTGAACATAGTCATGCTATGAACTGTGTCAGTAACACACACTGTATAGCAATAGTGAAGCCACATGATGTCCTGCAATGGCTATGCACATCAGCTCAATGTGCAGTATGCCACTGCATATTTGTAGGGTGGACAGACAACATTGCGTCAGCTGAAGGCCCATGCTAGTATAACATGTCTCTGCATTGGGACACCATTACCGTACTGTAGATTGGAAAGGACACCATTGTGTTACACATGTATGCATGCCATTCAATACGTCAGCAGAAGACATGCCATACTACATGTGATTGACAAGGTCATATGCCACACATCAGACCGGTGTACTGTAAACCTGTGCTGGTCTGCGGCACCATTGCAAAGTAGGGACAGTCATGTCAAATGTGTGTACAGCCACATGCACAATGTCTGTAGACTCAGCTCAGGGGTAGGCAGAATAATATTGAACAGACATGCACTAGTTTGTGGGAGATATGCAAGCTAGAGCTCAGGCAAACATAGTATTCAGTCAACATACCCTTATGCTCATGTCCTCACACATAGGGGTGGTGGCCAACACAAAGCATCAGTGGCAGATGTAGATAGATCAGCGATGGTCTGTTAACATGTGGTGTATGTTGCACACACCATGGCAGTGTGGTGCAATGGTGCAAAGTGCATGCATTGTGTTGTAGGTATGGGGCATAGGCTACTAACACAAATGGTGCAATACAGGTATGTTTGCTAACCACCACTATAATTGTGTAAGGTGCATGCTGTCTGCTATAACACATGCATGCTGTTGTGTGCAACTCAGGGATGTATGACAACTACCACTATAACTGGCTAAGCTGAATGTCATTTGCCATATCACCTGCATGTAGCGTGTGGCTGTGTGTGTCTGTGTGTGTGTCTGTGTGTGTGTCTGTGTGTGCTTGTGTGTGTCTGTGTGTGTCTGTGTGGTATAACATGTAATGTACAGTTCTTGTCTTCCCCTCACAGGTGTTGATGTAACTGTGTTGCCCTCCTGCGGTCCACCTGATGTTAGTGTCCCCACAGACTCTAGCAGTGATGATGATAGTATGATTGAAGCACAGGCAGGGTTGTCAGGGGATGAATCTGTGCCATTGGTTGCCATTCCACCTGTATCCCCCTCATTCTTGCACACAGTTCCCCTGACTACACATACCCCATCACCACTGGCCATAGAGGAAGGACAGTTGGTGGGTTGTAGCATGGAACAGGGAAGTGTTGAGACTATGGAAGGTGTGCCTGCACACCATGATCCCAGTCAACTGACTGGTGATGTCCCACACAGACATGTGCCGAGTGCTGCTTGTAGGAGGACCACTGGTCAACATGCCCCTGTAAGACAAAGCACATCAGCTGGAGTCACCAGACACATGTTTTGGGCTGTAATGGAGGCACAGGCACATGCTGAATGGCACAACAGAGAAAGTCTGAGGCTTCAGAGGGCTGCTGTTCATTCATTAATTGACTACATCCAGGCAATAGCTCACCATCATCTTGCAGATTTTTTGGATAGACGATTAGGTGACATGGTGGGAGTCCTTGACCGTGGCATGTCAATCCTCGAGCGTGGAATGTCTGTGCTGGAACATCTGTTGGGAGTGAGGTGTCAGGTATGTGGACTTAGGTCAGCTACATCTCCTGTTGAAGGTCTATGTGAACATGCTACTGCACATGCCCGCTCCCATAATGGCGGTAGCAGCAGCAGTGCAGCTGGTGCTGTGCAGTCCACAGCAAGACACAGCAGGCCACGTGCACATGGTCCTGGACGGCCCCAACAGGGACACGATTCCAGTGGACATGTGTCATCAGACATTACCCAATCTGGACTTCTGCCTGGTAGTGCCCATGCAACCCTTGGCAGGTGCAGGTCATGTGGCCATGGCCGGACACCGTGAACTGTGAAACCTGCCTTGTACAGTCTGCAGCTGTCAATAATACCCCTGTGAAGGCCTGCCACATGTCAGACATGTGTGCATGCATGCACACACACACACTAGAAACAAATGTAGGGCACCTCAACACACACACGCATAACATCCACACACGGCCAATGATATCATAGGCCCTAACATACACACATGATGTCATCCAATGGCACAGCCTAGGCCTCTAGTAAACATTATCAACCTGTGCATATGATGATGCCTGTGCTGCATCCCTGTCATCCACACCATCGGTATAGGAACATGCTCATATGGTCTGATGCACGGGGTGAACATACTAGGTAGACAATTGCAGATTAATATTGTTGAGTAGTATTGACAGGCAGCAGACATACCATGTATTACAGTTTCAGAATGCATTTTGTACATTTGACATTATGTATCATGTGTAACAACACTAACAGCATGTTGATCTTGATGTTCTGCCTTCCTCTTTCAGGTGTAGTTGCATGTGACGGGGGATGTCAGTATTTGCGGTTAGTGTCCCATATGTACATGTTGACTACTCATAGGTCTGTATGACAACACCTGCATCCACTTTGTAGCTTCCACATCACAGTTATAATCTCCCATGTTTCAATTATGTTTACTGGTCTAATGATCCAAGAGCATCATAGCTGTGTAGTAAGTTACTGTGTTCAGAGCCATCACATCCATAGTGGGTGACATCACAGGTATATTTACCTGGAGTGGGGAGGAGGTAAAAGAGTGGTATAGCGGATGACAAGGGTAAATGCCAGTGGAAATAGTGGCTTCTCATTGGGAAGCAGTAATACCCGCTGCCATGACAGCATGCAAACACAGACACACCCACACACTCAGGAATTCACAGACACAGTAACACACACTCTGACACACACACACACAGCTGCCAGTGTTTGGATGAGAACTCCTTCCGATGTGCATATCATCATTATAGTACTACGCAATTA
Organism: Protopterus annectens; assembly: GCF_019279795.1. Lineage (NCBI taxonomy): Eukaryota > Metazoa > Chordata > Ceratodontiformes > Protopteridae > Protopterus > Protopterus annectens. Next base: position 289,099,550 of record NC_056744.1, read on the forward strand.
CAAGACATGCCACAGAGATTACACATGTACAGGTAGTTGGAATGGCCTAAGATCGAGGACATCGACAGGGATACTATAGTGCAATGAGTGCATGTGGGGAGGGAGGTTCAACAGTAGGCTATGCAACAACAAGTCACACCCCAGGGTGTACATGTTAACAGGCAGTTAGAATGCCCATCTAAGATTGATGCTATCAACAGGAATACTAGATTGCATTGAGTGGATGGGGGTAGAGGGCATTAACATTTCACTATGGTAAAATACAGATTCACTCTAGGGTCCGGACGGCCATACAAATGGAAAACCATACACACACAAACACAGACGCACACACACACACACACACACACACACACACACACACACACACACACACACACACACACTGTGGCATTCACAAAGATATACACCTATGTCACACATATACAGACACTTGACATGTGTGAGGTTCAACCACCTGCCTATGCTTTTCTTTCTACACTTCACTCTGTACTGATGTGAGCAACAGTGTTCAGGAGAGTGAAAACATGTGGGATGTATTCCCAACCATACGTGACATATATGGAGACACAAACACCCACACATGCCAGTACAGTGAATGAAACACCTGCCTAGCTCATGATAGGTATTACAGAAGTATAGCACTATCGCATTCACTACAAAGCTTACTGACTCTTTCCTTTGCCAACTGTGCTGATATATGCACAATATATGCACAGGTGAGGTATTACTGTTATAGGTGTCAAGAGGTTTGCCTTCAGTGTCACCCTTACTGCATTCTACATTGTCTGTCTTCCACTTCAATTAACAAAACCAGACCTTAGCAGTTACACAGGTTATTGTAGGAATGGTTGTAACACACCATTGAACTGTCCTCAGTAATCATTCATCTGCAAAGTAGCCCCACCACTTAGTAGTCATGTCCACACATCTGCCCATACCTCATATACAGCTTACTGTATCTTGAGCATATCACCATATACAGTTGGCGATGTTGAGGCTGTATTGCAACAGCATGATGTACTAAGTACTAAGACAACAGTCACCTTCAAACATCAGACACTGCACACACATGGAATCTAAACAAACATCAATACATGTACACATATGCAGTCTACATCAGTAAGTGCACTAGCAGGTCAAGAGGATACATTCCATACCTTCCCCACACCATGGGTGGAACATAGCCTAGCATTACACCATAATGGATGTTGTATTCATGTACTGGTAGGACACATCCATCTTCACCGAGTAGCCAAGTGTACATATATGACAACAGCACATATCAGCAAGACACACACAGCATTATTCCATGTCATGCTCCTACAAACTGTTACTTGACAGTGCCATGGTGAAGCCAGGGCACTGTAATGGTCAACAGTGCGAACATCATATTTGCCACACACACCTCATGTTTACTGGAAGAGTGCCAGCAATATGCTTTGTTAGAGCTGGGCAGTACACTCATTCAAGCATGTGCAAGGTCTTTGGCTTGTAAACATCTCACCCCAGCACATACTGGCTATTGTGGTATTAAGGCTAATATCCAGAGAGCACACAGCATGCATGGCTTGTAATTGTTGACATGGGTTATATGTAGGAGCTGTGGGCACACATGGCTGTACATGTCATGAACATATCACCTATGACTACTCAGGAACATACAGAGCAGAGCTGGATTTCCCTGAGTCTGTCAATACACACCTTGTGTAGGTCCTATGATCCTGTTATTTGGGTATGTTTGTAGGCATTACATTAGGTGGATATGTCTAATGACATACATGCCACATGGCTTGTTATATGATAGGTGTCATGGGTGACCAGTAGAGAGGGAATATTTCCTCTGTTAACATAGATATCAAACCTTATGTACTGTTAGCATGCTATCTGCCATGTGCATGTGTGTAATGACTGTAGCAACCTTTTGTAGAAAGGATAGTGAAAGCTATGGTAATGTCATTTATGTTGTATGAGTGTGGGATGTACATATCCAGGGCAGGTACAGTTAGGTCATATCCAACCATGAGGGTGTTGTTTACTGGTGTACAGCAACAGTCAACTGTGTTAATGCTGACAACATCTGAGGGACCCTGGTATATGTACAACTGAGCTGGTTACAAACAGTGGTATTATTGCATTGCATAACACATTATGCAGCTGTGTCTGTACATGGGTACTTTGCACAGTTGATGTAGGCCTAGGTACAGTCCACCAATCGAAGGTTATCTGGTAGTCTACCATACTATGTCATAACACATATGGATGTGTGTTGGTAGTCTGGGGACAAGGTGGTGGATGTATATGATGATACAACCTAGAATGCAGCGTTTGCCACTGTCACCTGTACCTGACTCATCTGTAATGAGTTATGTCGAAGTAGTGGTCTTTACATGTGAGTAGCCATTATGAATATGTGGACACCACCACCTGGAATTGTCCATACCAGTTTTATGCCCCACATATCTGATCTGAGTTATATGGTGGTAGTGCAATTGTGCACTACAGAGCCTTCAGCCAGGTGTTCCTCACTGCACAGGTGTCAGTATTCCCCATTGTAGGTTCTACATTGAGCAAATGGATTACTAAAGCCGCACATCTAGCACTGGTTAGCATAAGCACTCAATGCAATTGTCTTGTAAATGTCAGGATGTTACTTCTGTGTGTAGGAAATTTGCCTTGGAATGTGACTATATGGGTAAATGCGACCTAGGCATTATCCACACTTACTTGAAACATGGATGCATGTGCTCTGTGTCGAAGGCTTGTTGTTCAGTCATGACAGCCCAGAATGACAGACACTGGACAACCTCATAATAACAGCAGGACATTGGCTCATTGTTTTGGTCTAACAGTTGCCACTCATACCATGACATCACTGTAGAGTGGCAGTAATGTGCTTGGTAGCAAATGCCAGATGTAAGGTTACGGGCAGCAGTAGAAATTGTGTATATAACCAATGTGAGATATACTTAAAGTAGCAGTCCTGCTACTAATGACAGCTACTAACACAGCCGGGAGAGGTCATCTTGACACCTGCACCTCAGTACCATTACACAATGTGGCTCACACATTATGCTTGCACATGCCACTGTTCCAAGTATAATGCCACTGTCTACAACCTTCTATCAATATATGCCTTTCAGGGCAGCAAGTTGTGTGACACATGCTGCAGGTAGCATCTGCCTGTGTGTCCCAGTTAACCTATTGTCTGTCATGTCCACACATGCATGATTATGTATAGTTAACATATATATGTCAGTACTTCATGTACATGTATGCATGTGTATCACACAGCACAGACACTGATATATTATTTACAGGCCACATACAGGTATCTGGGTAGTAAACCAGTATGATGTCCATATATATTGACAGGTAAGATGTACATAGCTGTAAACCTCCGTGTTTACAGTATGAGTCTATTACAATGTGTTCTGTACATATAAGTGTATGAGCATGCACACTGTGGCCTTGTGTGGTTAGAATCAGAGTGCATCCCAAACAGCCCTGTGCTACTAAGTGTATGAGCGTACCCACTGCCACCTTGTGTAATTTGAGTCAGTACATCCAACAAGCCCTTTTTTTCTAAGTGTATGAGCATGCCCAGTATAACCTTGTGTAGTTGTAGTCATAGTGCATCCCAAACGGCCCTGTGCTACTAAGTGTATGAGCTTGTCCACTGTCACCTTATGTAATTGGAGTCAATGCATCCAAACAAGTTCTGTGATTCTATGTGCATGAGCATGACCACTGTATCCCTGTATAGTGATAGTAGTTGTCCATTCCACAGATGGGCATACTCCAGTTCAAGATCCTGTTGTGCTACAACTATACCTCTCAGACCAATCAATGTACTACCTGCAGATGATGTGTCTTGTTTGTGTATACAGGTTGTAATGACCACCTACTTTAAACGCACAGGTTTACAGCTATGTACTTCATGACTGTCAGTATCCCTGTTGTTGTCCTCAATCTTAGAAGGGCATTCTGACTGCTTTGGAATGTGTAATCTCTGTGGCACATCTCGTAACTGCGTAGTACTGTAATAGTGATCTGTAGATAGGCAGGAGTTCTGATTCCACCAGTGGCAACTGTGTGCGTATGTTTGTGTGTCCGACAGCAAATGCCTGAGTGTGTGTGTGTGTGTGTGTGTGTGTGTGTGTGTGTGTGTGTGTGTGTGTGTGTGTGTGTGTGTGTGTGTGAGTGTGTATTAGAAAATGCCTGAGTGTAGTTGCGTGTGTGTATTTGTGTCTGCATCCTGTCATGAGAATGGGTTTTGTTGCATTCCAAAGAAATACCACCTTTTGCACTGGCCTTTATCCTTGTCAACCTCTAAACCTCCCTCTTCTCCCTCCCCAATGCAAGTAATCAGTCCTGTGATGTCACCCAGCACAGAAGTGGAATCAGAGTAAGTGTAATTATATGTGTTCTGTGGCATACCCCAACTGCATACCACTGTACTAGTTACCTTTACATAGGCAAGACGTGTATGCACAATACTGGCAAGTGTGTGCGTGTTTGTGTGTGTGACTACCCTGTAGCCAGGCATACACATGTGTAATGTCATTTAACATGCTGCACACCATGGTAGCCATCTGTGGTGACTGGTGTCTACAAAGTATTATATAGTTAGGAATGGTAAAGAATACACAATCAAGCATGACTACAATTGGGTATGTTATTTTCCTGTGCCACCATCGAGCAGTGACACAGAAGTGGTCTCCGGGGTGTTAGTCCATACCCATCATTCCCCCAAACAAACTCCACAATCCCCAGGGTAGATTACATTAGCCATCATTCCCCACCCCAAACTCCACATACACAACAACCATCCCTTCCCTGATGAACTGATTAAGATTTTAATGTTATAACATAAGAGATGCCTCTGATTTGTGTACACATCAGTTCCTTTGGAACCCTCCTGTATATATATATATATATATATATATATATATATATATATATATATATATATATATATATATATATATATATATATATATATATATATATATATATATATATATATATATATATATATATATATATATGCATATGGCTATAGCTGTGTCTGTGTATATGCATATATACATATATATATCATCATCATCTTCTTTCAGCTGTTCCCGTTAGGGGTTGCCACAGCAGATCATCTGTTTCCATTTCTTCCTGTCCTCTGCATCATGTTCTTTAACACCAACCGCCTGCATGTCCTCTCTCACCACATCCATAAACCTCATCTTAGGCCTTCCTCTTTTTCTCTTACCTGGCAGCTCCATCCTTAGCATCCTTTTCCCAATATACCCAGCATCCCTCCTCAGCACATGTCCAAACCAACGCAATCTCACCTCTCTTGCTTTGTCTCCAAACTGTCCAACCTGAGCTGACCCTCTAATATACTGATTCTTAATCCTGTCCATCCTAGTCATACCCAGTGCAAATCTTAACATCTTTAATTCTGCCACATCCAGCTCTGACTCCTGCCTTTTCGACAATGCTACCGTCTCCAACCCATATAACATAGCTGGTCTCACTACCCTCTTGTAGACCTTCCCTTTCACTCTTATTGGTACCCGTCTGTCAGAAATCACTTCTGACACTCTTCTCCACCCATTCAACCCTGCCTGTACTCTCTTCTTCACCTCTCTTCCACACTCACCATTACTCTGAACTGTTGATCCCAAGTACTTAAACTCATCCACCTTTACCAACTCTACTCCCTGCATCCTCACCATTCCACTACCCTCCCTCTCATTTACACACATATATTCTGTTTTAGCCCTGCTGACCTTCATTCCTCTCCTCTCTAAAACATATCTCCACCTCTCCAGGGTCTCCTCAACCTGGTCCCTACTCTCACTACATATCACAATGTCATCTGCAAACATCATAGCCCACGGGGCCTCCTGTCTAATCTCATCTGCCAACCTGTCCATCACCACTGCAAAAAGAAAGGGCTCAGAGCTGATCCCTGATGTAATCCTACCTCCACCTTAAACGCATCTGTCACTCCCACCACAGTCCTCACCAATGTCACACTACCCTTGTACATATCCTGTACCACTCTTACATACTTCTCTACCACTCCCGACTTCCTCATACAATACCACAACTCATCTCTAGGCACCCTGTCATATGCTTTCTCTAACTCCACAAAGACACAATGCAACTCCTTCTGACCTTCTTTGTATTTCTCCAACAACACTCTTAGAGCAAATATTGCATCTGTAGTGGTCTTTCCTGGCATGAAACCATACTGCTGATCACTAATCATCACCTCTGTTCTTAACCTAGCTTCCACTACTCTTTCCCATAACTTCAAGCTGTGACTGATCATTTTTATCCCTCTGTAGTTACTGCAGCTCTGCACATCACCCTTATTCTTAAAGATAGGTACGAAAACACTTTTCTCCACTCCTCAGGCATCCTCTGACTTTCCAAAATTTCATTAAACAATCTGGTTAAAAATTCCACTGCCATTTCTCCTAAGCACCTCCATGCTTCCACTGGTATGTCATCTGGGACAACAGCCTTTCCATTCTTCATCCTCTTCATAGCTGTCCTTACTTCCTCCTTGCTAATCTGCTTCACTTCCTGATTCACTATCCCCACATCAACCAACCTTCTCTCTGTCTCATTCTCTTCAGTCATCAGCCCTTCAGAGTACTCTTTCCATCTACTCAATACACTCTCCTCACTTGTCAGTATGTTTCCCTCACTGTCCTTTATCACCCTTACCTGCTGCACATCTTCCCCAGCTCTGTCCCTCTGTCTAGCCAATCTGTACAGGTCCTTTTCTCCCTCTTTAGTGGCCAATCTCTCATACAACTCTCTATATGCCTTATCCTTAGCCTCCGCACCTCTCTCTTTGCCATGCGCCTTATCTCCTTATACTCATGTCTACTTTCTTCATCTCTTTGACAATCCCACTTCTTCTTCGCCAGCCTCTTCCTCTGTATACTCTCCTGTACTTCCTCATTCCACCACCATGTCTCCTTGTTCTCCTTCCTCTGTCCAGATGTCACACCAAGCACCTTCCTAGCAGTCTCCCTTACAAGCTCTGCTGTAGTTACCCAGCTATTTGGTAACTCTTCATTGCCTCCCAGTGCCTGTCTTAACTCTTCCCTGAACTCCACCTCACAATCATCCTATTTAAATTCCACCATTTAATCCTTGGCACTGCTTTCACACTCCTCCTCTGCTTCTTGATCACCAACATCATCCTGCAGACCACCATTCTATGCTGCTTAACTTCACTTTCCCCAGACACCACTTTACAGTCTCCAATCTCCTTTAGACTGGCCCTCCTACATAGGATATAATCCACCTCTATGCATCTTCCTCCACTCTTGTATGTCACCCTATGCTCCTCCCTCTTCTTAAAATACATATTCACCACAGCCATGTCCATCCTTTTCGCAAAATCCACAATCATCTGACCTTCTGCATTCCTCTCCTTAACACCATACCTACCCATCACTTCCTCATTCCCTCTGTTCACTTCACCAACATGCCCATTGAAATCTGCTCCAATCACTAGCCTCTCACCCTTGGGTACACTCACCACCACTTCATGCAACTCACTCCAAAATTTTTCTTTCTCATCCATCTCACACCCAACTTGTGGAGCATATGCACTAACAACATTCATCATTACACTATCAATTTCAAGATTCATAAACATCACTCTATCAGACACTCTCTTCACCTCCAAAACACTCTTGGCATACTGTTCCATTAGGATAATCCCTATCCCATTTCTTCTGCCATCCACACCATGATAGAACAATTTGAACCTGCCTCCTATACACTTGGCCTTACTTCCTTTCCACCTGGTCTCTTGCACGCACAATATATCAACCTTCCTTCTCTCCATCATATCAGCTAACTCTCTCCCTATACCAGTCATACTGCCAACATTCAAAGTTCCTACCCTCAGTATTACACTCCAAACCTTCCTCCTCTCTTCCTGCCTTCGGGCATGTCTTCCCCCTCCTATTCTTCGCCAAAATAAATTTTTAAATTTTTTTTTCCCG
>NC_056744.1:289108085-289113085 GCF_019279795.1 Protopterus annectens
AAATTTGTCCTATACTTGCCAATCATATCAGCTAACTCTCTCCCTATACCAGTCATACTGCCAACATTCAAAGTTCCTACCCTCAGTATTACACTCCAAACCTTCCTCCTCTCTTCCTGCCTTCGGGCATGTCTTCCCCCTCCTCTTCTTCTTCGGCCAATAGTAGCCCAATTTCCACCAGCACCCTGTTGGCTAACAGTACTGGTGGTGGTCGTTGTTAACCTGGGCCTTGACCGATCCAGTATGTAATTATGAAAAGTTTTCCACATCAGTCATTTTTGGCAGAGGTTATACACCGGATCCCCTTCCTGACGCAACCCTCCCCATTTATCCGGGCTTGGGACTGGCACAAAGAAATGCACTGGCTTGTGCATCCCCAGTGGCTGGGTTTTATATATATATATATATATATATATATATATATATGTATGTAGTTATGACAGTTGTACAGATGTAGACTTGTCTTTGTTGTTTCACAGAGTACAGTACACTAAAGGGTACTGTACATATGTACACAAAGGGACTGTCCCATTTGTTTTCAGTACTGTGGAATAACTGCAGTAAAATGTGCATTATAAAATCCATGCAGAATATATACAACCCAGATGGCTTAGTGGAAAGTCCAGTGCCCTCCGTGTGCATGGTCCAGGGTTCAAGACCTGCAAGCCTTATTGATACTGTCAATTAGGACTAAGTAAGACACTTTTAAGCAGGTGTAAATGTGTTTTTGTGACAGTAAGCAGTGGGTGCACGCAGGTAACAGACATGTACAGATTGCAATACACTTGAAATGCCCTTCTTTGGTAATCCTGCTGTCACCCACCTACGAATAAAACTCTGGGACTGCTGTAACCCTGTAATCTCCATGGCATGTGCTGTAACTGCGTAATGCTGTAGTATGATAAACTAGTTTGGTAGGTGGTCTAATCCCTGACAGGCCAACTGTGTGTATGTCTGCCTGTCTGTAAAAGAAACAATGCTTTTTAGAGTATGCACACTCTTTACAATTCACATACTCACCTTTGGCAATCCTGCTGATGTCATCCACCTAGAAATACACCTCTGGGATTGCTGCAATTCAGTATTCGCAATAGTGCGTGCTGTAACTGTGTAATTCTGTAGTGTGGTAAGCTAGTTTGGTAGGTGTTCTAATCCTAAACAGGCCAACTGTGTCTGCCTGAGAAAGGAAGAATGTGTTTTAGAGTATGTACACTCTTTACAATTCATATAACCACATTTGGCAATCCTGCTGATATCACCCATCTAGTAATACACCTCTGGGACTGCTATAACCCAGTAATCTCTATAGCACATGCTGTAACTGTATAATGCTGTAGTGTGATAACTAGTTAGGTAGGAGTTCTATTCCAAGACATGGCAGGTGTGTGTGTGACAATCAGAGCCTGTGTGGAGGTGGCTGTGAGTGTCTAACCAATGGACATGCTGGGGAGTGGATTTTGTAGTTTTCCTATATGGTGTCCATATTATATGTCACAATGTCCTCCTCACGAGGAGTACAGATGTCAATCAGCCAAGGGACTGTGTTGGCAAGCCATACTCCTACATCTGGCAAAAGGCCTGATGAAAAAAGTATGCAACTCTGCTATTACCCAGAATACATTCTGAACCCATGTTCATACACAAACACACTTGCCTAGAATATCCCGCTATGTTGTTAGTACCCTGCACGTTGATGACAGATAGTAGGCATGGTGTAATTGCAGTGGGCTCCAGAGGGCATGGCACCCTGTCCAGCAGTACAACAGGCACATAATTGAAAACAATGTGCCTTCACTATGTTCCCCACTGGATGCCTGCAACATATGTGGTGCCATCAAATGTGATCCACAAAGGCCATACAATTCCTTACACACATGCCCTGTATGGACAGATGCCACTGACACTGGGGAATACCTGTATAATGATATCAATGCAGGTGCAGGGTCAACCTGATGTCTCCTGCCACACCAGGCCAGTATTGGCATATCTGAGGATAATAGTCTGTGTACACAACATGTGCCAGCCAAACCAGGTACACTTGTACATGTCACTGTACATTATTGTGGGACGTGCACATCCCAGGCAATGTCCATGTCAAGGACTATCAAAGACAGACATGTCATGCATTGCAAAGCAATGGCCATACACAATGGTAACCAGGATGACAGGACAGTTCATACAATACCCATCTGTGTGGGACATTGCAGACACTACACCCCAGAACCATACTGCACACCATTGTTGGGTGGTGTGATGCCAAGTATTACCCATCACCCAGCCTTGCACAGCCATCTTGCACAGCCAACCACTACACACCCATGAAGCAATGCACCCATGCATGTCAGTACTGGCACCTTGTGTCTGCGTGTGGGGTATGATGCTCCCAACCACAGTCACACCCAGTACAACTCCCATTGGCATACTGACTGATGTCAGACACATTCACATGCCCTAGCCCATAGAACCTCCAGATATCCCATGTGGTGCATGTAGTACTAGTGCATTACTGCAGTATAGCAAACTAAGTAGTTAGGAAGTATATTTGTGGGACTGACAAAGTGTGGCAATGTGTCTGAGTCCCTTAGAGTGTGGTTGTGTTGACAATGACATCCGTTCATGTGGACAGCCATGTGTGTTACACCTAATGCATGTCTGCTATATCTCTTTTGCAGATGTTGCTCACCAGCAGACATATATGTTCTTACAGCACAGCAACATGTCAGCTTTGTGGCACATGGAGTAACTGCATGTACTTGTAATATTAATGGCTAATCAGTCAGAGGTTTGAACTCCTGTACTGGTAGGTGTGTGACAGACGATGCTTAGGTTCTATTCTCCAAGCCCTTCTCTGATGTACTTTGCCTCTGTCTGTCCCTCCCACATACTGTCTGGTGGATGTGGAGTTGTACACCTGCTCAGCAGCAGCTTGTGTTTTGTAAGTGATGGTCATGATCAGGTGATGGCCTCTGCACCTATTGCAGTCCTCCTCTAGTTGATTGCATGTGGAACAGCTGCAGTGATGTTCCCATAGCCAATTGCATGGAAAAACAGTACAATATCTAGGAACAACATGTTGGTGTTTCCCATGGCAGTCGCTGTGAGTGAATCCTGGATCCTGTGTTTGGTAAACGGCATCACAGATGATATCTGGATATTCCTCAAACAACATATACAGTGGAAAATAACCTAAAGACAGGAGGGTGATGTGCCAGACATGACTACAGCATGTAAGTGTAGCTATGCTTCATAGAGACTACTACCAGTTTAACAAGTTGTGTGTGGTAATGGCTATTCTGCATGTTTTAAAACTGACAAGACAGTGCTCTGCTTGTGAGTGAACCCCCATCTGTAGGGTCATCTGTGGACTGGTTAGTGTGTGGAACCATGTGTTTCCTGTGTTACTCACTGAACACACATCTGTGAAATGCAGAAGCATAGTGTGAGGATTGCAGTCAGTACATGGTGATAATGATGAGAGTTACTGCCATTGCATCCCTGATTGGACATATGTCACATGAAACAGTGGTATGACAGTCACTGTCTGAAGTTCTCACAGTGACATGCCATTAACGGGCCACTGTTCATAACTGCAGTCACAAGTCTTCTGCACTTTGTACAGATGGCATGCAGTATATATGCATGTGTTAAGCTCCCTCTGCAAATGTATACCATCTGTTGTGTTGGGTTGATGGTCATATCTATGCATGCTGTTATAAGTAATCCTGAATGCTGTTGATGATTACTAAGCCATATCTGTGTTAAAACTGCAACACCATAGGCTGTATGGGTTTGGAGGTCCTGGCAGAAACTCCTGTCCCACTTCAGCTGGCCATGGCACTGGGCACCAGCACATCTGGGCCCCAGCCTTGGACCTCCACCTCTGTTGGCTCTGCACCACCTTCTGGTGGAACCACCACTGTGGATGGGGCTTGCCCCCCCTGGGAGCAGATCCAGAGAGGAACTTGTCCTCTGTCATACAGTCCTGGACGTGGTGCGTAGGGGGCTCAATAAGGGGTTTTGAGGCCAGATACACCAGCTTGAGGGCAGAGTGTCACATTTAGAGGGTGAGCCTGCCCCCTCCTAGACAGCCTCCAGCACAGCCAACTTTTGCGGCTGTTTTGGTGTAGTGGTGGCTGCCCATGGCTGGGGACTTCTGCCTCACTGTTTCCATCTGGGAGCTCATGGGCTTGTGACTACTGAACACCCCTCCCCATCCAGGGTGTATCTCCCCACATGTGTCATATACCTACCCCGTATGCTGTCTTGTCTGTCATCCTACCCAACCTATCCTCCAAGAGCATACCTACTCTCCTTCCCCCACATCCCACTCTCACCCTACAGAAACAAAATGCCAATCTGTTCCTAGAACAACATTTGCCCCATACATAGCTGTCCATTTCACACACATGTCCACTGGACACATGTAACCTTTATAATTTGCATCACAACATACTCCAGTTGTTCTCACACCTGTCTCTCAGGCACACGATCCTGGTATGCGCATGACTCCTAAAGGTTCCAGGTACACATGATGCAGATGACCCCATTGTACACACGGCACTACTGGTCACTCTATGGTTATCCCAGTTACCTTTTTCATGATGATGATGTAGCACACAGCACCTTGCATGAGTACTGTTCTCACATAATGATTGGACAGGAACTGTTGTGTTAATGTAAATAAAATGCACAGAGCGGTGTATTTGGCCAATGTACAAATGTTTGCATGTATTAATGACACGTCTGTCTGAGGGAGTCTTGATATTACATAGGACAACACCAATACATAATACAGGCATTGATGGTGTTTCCCTTTTCATTCCTTTTTAATGCTTTGTTGTCACATGAGATGTTCTTGATATATCTATATATATGTATGTATCTATATCTGGACATAAATGCACACACACACACACACAAACACACACACACACACACACACACACACACATGCATCTACATGATGGAATACATTTCCTATACTGTTGAATGACTGTGCT
>NC_056744.1:289118085-289135585 GCF_019279795.1 Protopterus annectens
CGCGAGTTCCAGATACTTCGACTTTATAGTCTCGAGATACTGAAATTCGACATTTCAGTATTTCAAGATTATAAAGTGTTTCTATATATATATATATATATATATATATATATATATATTTTTTTTTTTTTTAAGTATCTGCAGTGCAAGTAATTACTAAGCTAATATCTACAATATATTGAAATATTTGGTAATGCATATATGTTCTTTTCTGTGCGTGTGTGTCTGTGTGTGTGTGTGTGTGTGTGTGTGTGTGTGTGTGTGTGTGTGTGTAGGTATGCATGTAGGGCAATTTCCTGAATGACCTAAATATTGATAGCAAAAATACTGGTGCAAAATACCTAATGTTCAAAATACTGACAGCCAAAAATACGTAAACACAAAATACTGACAGTTAAAAATACCTAAATGCAAAATATTGACAAAGCTTAACGACATCCGAACTCAATGTTTTTGCAGGGAGGCAAGACCCCCTTACCCCCCACCCCCTGCTAATTATATATACCAAATCTGATGTCAGAAAACAGTGGGGAATGAGCATATACCCTTCTTGGGTATAACTTCAATGTTATCAATATTTTGTGTTTAGGTATTTTTGACTGTCAATATTTTGAACATTAGATATTTTTAGTCAGTATTTTTGCTGTTGATATTTTGGTCATTCAGGCAATTTCCACCCACACACACACACACACACACACACACACACACACACACACACACACACACACACACACACACACACATGTATATCTCTATATAATATTCGTACATATATGTAATACTTCTACAAATGTACACATATATGTGTTTTGCAGTTTTATGAATGTAGACTTACAAGCAACTGCAGAAGCCTGCCACATGAGGTCTCTTACTACTGTCACTGGCTGGTCTTCATTAGTTATAGCAGGACTGAAATTGGGAACTACAATGACAACAAGGACCACCTCCCCACCACACCAGAATATGAAAATGCTGTGCAAAGTGAAACGTTCAGTTAACATCCTGCACACAGTAGCTGGGACATACTAAAGGGCACCCCAGACAAATCTGGGAATCTGAACCTGCTTTTTTAACATGCTAAATACTCTCTTGATAACAAAAATGTCTGGAACAAAGCTGCATTAAAATTATCTTCTGTGGCTTCACTTGGATTTCTCACTAGGGTCATGAGCCATGGACCCAGTGGATAAGCATCACCTGAAAAAAAATAAGAAAGAGAAAAGGAGGGGGAGACAGAACAAGAGTGGTTTGGTATTAAGCAATACATTGTACTATAAATAACTAATTAAATGATAAAGAAAAAATCTTTACACTTACAAGTAAAATTACCACTGGGCATCCTTTTATGCAGGAAAAGGTGATAGAGGGTGCTAGAGTGCCACATATGGGAATTGTGAGCACTGCTGGGATGTGGGACAGAAATTTTGGTGATGGACTCCCATGCATCACATACTACCTGCTAATTGCTGGACTGATAGCCCTTCCTATTAAAGTAAAGCTCCCTGTGTGTACCAGATGGGGCCATAATTGTAGTATGAGTGCATTCAATCACACCAAACTACTCCGAGAAATATGCCACCCCATAAAAGGCATGCGTAATCAGGGCTTGGTCCTCAGGCAACACTGGGAAATTGACATACTGATCCATACATAATAAGAGTGCATCCAGGAACGGCTGAAGTATCCTCAGTGTAGAAGCCTGTGAGATACTGAACATGTCTCCCACCTGTCTCTCGAAGGTCCTGGTTGCAAGTTTAGTGAGGGATGTATATACCTTAGCATCCACAGTGGTAGGAAGTCCACACATTCCTCCAGTATCTGTGTGGGTGCCATACATGCTTACTAAGACCCTTACAATATCCTTGCTTACTATAAACCTGTCAAGAATTTCCTGATTATCAAAATTCTAGTGTGTAATTCTCTGCATATATATCTTTCTTCTTGGTAGTGGGTGCCATTGGATGTAATTAGTTTTGGCTCACCCAAGACACGTATCTCACACCTGGAAATAGCAAAGCTAGCAGCAAAACAAAGCATCTTTGTCAACTGCAAAGTAGATAGAAAAGGCATGATTCTTCCTTTTAAATCGGCTCTCTGTGTGGAAGCCCATCAAAATATGACCATGAGGCACAAACAATTGGAAGAAGGACTTATTAGCATATTCAGTTTCATATCAGCGGTCATTAATATCTCATTATTTGTTCATTTGCTTAAGTTTATTCTTGGCCATCACATATTGCTGAAAGGGGCATCTGTGAGTCACACCATTGTTGAACAAATATGAGAACAGCACCAATTGCCTTTCATTTTGGCAATGATATAATGACTATAAACACGACCCTATACCTCTTTCTCCATTACCTTTGTATTTTTCCCTCCTTCTATGTATGCTCGACATCTCTTCCAGTAATTGTTTCACTCTCTGTGGTATGCATTGTTATAATATTGATTGCCTTCTTATCTAAGATGACTACAACAGTACAACTTAACTTCCCTTCTCTTCCAAGCATGGTACAAGTTTGTCTCATGAGTTTTATCATTGCAAAATGTTTTTCTCTGTATGGTATCCTAAATGTATTACATTATTCTTGCATTTGTAAATAAGTGGATATTTTATACCATATCCCTGCATTTGTAAATATGTTTTGCTCGTTTCTTATGTGATCTTATTCAGTTGCCTAGTACCTGTAATTGGTCATTTGAGATTGGGGTACTACCCTGGTAAACAAAATATAAACAAATACATACATGCATACATACATACATACATAAATAAGATAAACAGACTTTTGAAAGACAATTTATTGCAAGCTGTGCATTTGTGAAATAAGCGGTTGTTTTTATGCCATATCTTCATTGCTATTTACTTTGCATAGGCTTCCACAACAGACTATAGTTCATGTAAAATTTAGCCAAAGAATAACTTGCAAAACTGAATAACAGGTCTATGATTTATTATATGGCAAACTTTAACCTTTACATTGAGGTCATAAAGAGATCATAAGTATGGACATCATACTAGGCAGCCATAAAATAGGTGTGTGTGTATCTGTCTGAATGTTTGTCTGTGTGTGTATATGTGCTTGTGTGTGCATGTGTGTGTTGTGTGTATGTCTGTACCTTCCTTCTCAGTCATGTTGATTGCTTGGTCAAACTGGGCAGAGGAACATGTAGTAGTGGCCCAGAAAACAAGAAACTCCAGACAAATGAGATGTACTGTCAAAGGCAGAGTCAGGTGCAGTGACAATGGTGGGTTAATCCCACTGCTCTGTGCCAAGGATAACAAGGCTACAGTTTTACATGGTTACCTCTATATCACTCATTTTTCCTATTTTACTGGGAGATAATTGTAATAACTTCATATTACAGTTACATTTTGTTTAATAACGCTTTTGAAAAAGGTTTTCATATATTTCCCTTAGTCTATGGAGAATGGTTTACTTACGAATCCCAAGTCCTTTATGCAACCAACATTCTCTAAAGATTTTTGGATGGACAATATAACATAAATGTTGCCAACAATGCAGACTGACAGAGCAGAAATCAAAGTAGTAGTAGAAGTCACATATATAGTAGAAATCAGGAAATGGATATCATAGAGTTTTCCTCAAATCAGGTTGAAAGCAACATAGCTTCAAGTTATTCACACCACTGTCCCTGGACAATAAGAATGCCATCAGTTCATTTAATCAGAAACTGGTAAGACAGAGAATCATCAAAGATGGAATAGTCGGAGATTTCTGAACTTGGTGAGGATCATTAAAAGACAGGACATAGTATCACTCCTTATACCTTACACAGAATATTCTCTAGTAATAGGGAAACTCCAACGTGCATTACATCCACTGCAGACCCCTATGAATATCCAGCACAAGTTATTCTAAAGTTTTATAATCATATCAATAAGGAAGGAATTCTAAGCAGAGACAGAGAGAGAGGGTAAACTCTTCTATCTGTCAGAATGTAGCTATATGTTTATCAAGATTTTTCTTTTGAAAAGAAAAGCCTTCATTAACATGAGAATTATGTTATAAATATTGTACACCCACAATCTCCAAGTGTCAGGCTACCTAGTTTATTAAATGTACAAATATAACCATTCCTCTCCTAAGATGGCATAACCCTTCTGCAGAGCAATCTACCTGGCAAAATGTAAGGCACACTAAAAGACATCAAACTGAGTATACCTTGGGCTCCAGGAACCTAAATGGATTGGGCTAAATGGATTATAATGCCAGTGAAAATCATGATTGTTGACTGTACTTTATCTCCATGGCATGTTATATCCTGCTTACCATAGCAGTGAGGATGACTTAGGGATCAAAACGTGCAGCCTTGCCAATCTTCCTCGAAAGGTTCTGGTCTCCAGTTATTTCATATCTTGACCAGTAGTGCATTTTCTGTGTTTTCTAAGGAAGATGATAATTAAGTGGTTATCTGGTCAATTGCAAATATCATAGGTTCATAGGTTAGTACTAAGTTAACTGCCCTTGCGAGCCATTTTTAAGCCTAGCCAATTATCCCTTGTGAGACTCAAACCCTGCACCTTGTGTTTGTAAGGCAAACACTTTAACCATTAGGCCACCCTCACTATCTCTTTTCAATATCATACTTCTCAATGACCAGGTTATCATTCAAAATATCCTTCCAGATGGGTCATATTAACAGGATAGTAAAGTGAATAAGGGTTACACTGGTAAGCCATACAGGATAAGCCCTGTCAACTGCTTCCTTAATATCAGTGGGGGCTGTATACTGGGCCAGTCCATCTGTCTGTATTCTCTAGCCACTGGTATTGAAGAAGTGACTGCATGTGCTCATTGGATGGCTCACATATCCTAACTTTTTATAGTTCTGGCATGTACTGCATTATTATTGCAGTGAGAACTCAACACTGGGCCTTAGACAGACCTTTGTGTTTCTTTTACACTACCTGCATTTCTTTTACACTACCTGCATTTCAGACTTGGTGTATCATTCAAGTTTGTGCAGATTGCTGCTGTAAAGTATAAAATGTAATTGATTAAGACTTCTCACATGAATTGAAGATAATGAAGGTATTGTTTGCCAGGTTTCTGAGGTGGAATATTTCTTTTCCTTACATTTTCCTCTGGTGCTCTTAAAAGTATTAATTTTATTGCCACTTATAAATATGCTGATTGTGACTGAAGTATAGCAGTTAATATAACTATTAGTGTTTGTACACCATATAGTGACAGGGATTTAACACTGCACTGTTGGCCAGACTTCTGTAACTGGTCATTCTTCTTCCATGATAGATAATAGACTGTATGTGGCGATACTTAACCATAATAGACTGTATGTGGCGATACTTAACCATTAACACCAGGGGCTAAATATCCACAGAGGTGCCATGCAACATATACATATAAACATGGAGCCAGGAAATGCATTGAGTATTTCCATACATTTAATGTCTCAGAGAACATTACCTTCTTCACAAGGTGGGATAATCTCAACCTATAAACAAACCAGGCAGCTCATAACTGAATATTAAATCTAATATTAGTATGAGGACTTTAGGACATACAACCAAAAACAATCATTCAGCTTATGTATCAAAGCTCATTTTAAAATCAAAGATATATTTCTACCATTCTGGAGAACAAAATAAAGTTAACAACTTTAGTAAATGAGTATATTTAACTCTTAGCAATAAAGGCAACTTTTCCATCATTGATCCGGATTAAATCAACAACAATACCTTCAGGAATTTCTTCACCCAGATCTGTAATAACCGAACCTGCAAGAGAAAGACAGCAGCATATTTTTATAATTGTTTCTGGCATTAACCTGCCTTATTTATGTTTAAATGACACACATAGCCGCTAATCTTCAGACACCAGTCCAGATGTAATTTGTCACCAGGCAAGCAAATGGAAGGAAAGCCTCTGTCGATGATAAAGTGAATACTGAACTTTGGTTGCTTTAGTGAGTACTTTCAACAGGCCTGTAAGACTGGTAGTACACCTAACTCATAAAAAAACTCATAACAATTTCACTGAAGCTAGGTCATGAATTAGTATCCTATACCATTAATTAACAGTGACGCAAAACTGTAGTCTCAGGTTCTGGTACACTACAATTGCTTCTTCTTTACAAGCTAACAAACTTACTCCAAGTAGACTTCATAAAAGGGAGGTACTGCTGTCACCACCTATATGCCTTTACAATTTTCTATAGGCAGATCAATCTAATGCCAAACCTGCACTTTTAAATTTTTTGTTGTATTTGATAAAGCCACGGATTCCATTCATTGGGATTACCTCAGTACTGAAATGAGCATTTATCCTAACAATAAAGTCACTTTACAGCATGCCTCATACCTCTGCCTTAATAAATTCATATAGAACTTTATCTTTTCTCCTGAAGGGTACACATGTTGGCTGTACATTACTCCCCTTGTTATTACTTCTTGCTACAGACCCGCCCTCCCCCCCAAAAAAATAGTAAGCTAAAATGTTTCCTCACCTGGAACGCTTGCAGGTTTGCAGGAAGAAATTGGATGTTAATGTCTGTAGATGACTGTTGGCTAACATCAAATAGATAAAGTGATTAATGCATTTTGATTACTATCTTACAAGATTTCTTGATCGTGACAAGATTATTATGTCAGCTATGGGAATATATTTTTGTATACCATTACAGTGAGAGACCATTTAGATGAACTTCATGAATACAAACAGACAGACAAACTGACAAGCATTCTTGAGTAAAGTTGAGAGAAAATTGACAACACAGATGAGGCATTTGCCTTTTGCAAAATACCACTTATATATTATCTTCCAAGGTCGGATGGCTTTAGATGAAGTTTGTGAAATTTAGCAAAATAGTCTGTTGATGCAGTGGATTGTATAGTTATTGGTTATGGGCTAACATATCAAAGACATGAGTCTTCCCTATTAGTATACCAATAAAAAAGCTACACATTAATATTCCTAGTAAGCGTGGACTTGACACAGTAGTTTGACTGAAAAAAAGAACATCATTGTCACATTCACGGCAGTTATAACCAACTAATAGGTTCTCTCTTAAGTAGCTGTATGGCACAACTCTGTGAAGTTGTGGAACAGTTAACTGCTGCATATTGTAAATAATGTGAAATTTGTTAACAGTGAGAAAAACAATGGGGAGCGGTACATAAAAAGGATATATTAACAGACCACTGGTGTCAAACAGCACAAGGTTACAATGACACACAGAAACAGCAAAATAATAGTAAGAGCTAGGAAATATATGTAATAAGGACTGCACAATAAACCAACATGGTTACCGAACTATTATTTATAGAGCAGGATAAGGCAGAAATGCATCACTCACAAAAGCAAATGGTAAAATCAAATATATTTCATGATATACTAATTCTGAGATTGCAGTAATCAGGGGAATTCTCCTTACTCAAAGACACAGTGATTTAATAAGTAGGAGGGGTGTGAGGTTTCAGTTTGACTTTGCTCCCTCCAAACAAAATTACTTTAGAGTTCTAGAGAGTTGTGCTTCAGTTTTCACACTTGTGGATAGCAAATGTATGAAATGGAATATTTCTGTGGTGAACTTTGCATGCATCATGCCAAATCTAAATTGTGGGTAGCTTGGCTGGCATGAGTGCCAGAAGCCACACTGGACTCCAGGTTACTTCACTGTCATGGCCTCATTTTATATATTTATTTACTTTAACATTTATTTACTAGGAAAGTCCCACTTGGAACAAAGCCAATTTTCAGCAGACGCAGAGGGAGAAACACTCCAAATGCATCTCTTTGTAATGTGGAAGGAAAACGGAGCACCCAGAGAAATCCACACAGATGCAGGGAGGACATGTAGACTCTGCACAGAAGGCACACCAGTCAAGAATCAAACTGGTGAACCTCTTGCTGTGAGGCAACAACACAACTGCTACACCAGTGCACTGTCCATCTATATTGCTATTACTGGCTGACTATTGTTAGTATGTATGTATGCGGTATACAACTTCTACACTGCTATGGGTATGCAAAGCATCACTATAAATGCTTTTCTCTGCAGTTTTATTCTGCATGTTTCTGACTGTAGAGCTTACTTCTGAACTGTGCATACACCACTATGCGCACACCTATAGTAAGTCATTACTGCTATTTTGCATACTGTAGTTTGTTGTGCTTATAAAATACCATATGCAGAACTGTGTGATATTAAGCAATTGTGTTGACTCATTCTTGCATGTTTTTTATTTAATGTATTGTGGTAGAACCTTGCATAATGCCTATCTGCATATAAGTTTTCTAAATCTCACATTACAACTAAACAGACTGATCAGAAATATGCAATGACGTATGTATTTACTAATTACAACAGTTAAATAATTTCAAATGTTTTTTCAGAGCTTTGTTTTTTTTTTCACACTAACAGCTGTATTTTAAATCTTTCATCTTGACAATTGTTTCTGCCTGGAAATGTGAGACAGATGGAAATGTGTAGGCTAACGCTAGTTTTAGGGTCTACAAAATATAATATATAGTCATGTCCATTATTTTGCAGAGTATTACTGACCTTTATTTCACAATAACAATTCAGTATTAAAATTAAGCATTTGAACACTCAACAGTTCCAATGTTCTTTGTGAAATACTTAGCTCATAATATTACTTCCAGGTGTATGCATGTCATATGATGTCCAAGCCATATTTTTATAACTAGTAGTTAAATATTTCATTTTATTGGTCTGGGTGCTAAAAGTAAAGCTGGATTGTAGTGTACCATACCACA
Organism: Protopterus annectens; assembly: GCF_019279795.1. Lineage (NCBI taxonomy): Eukaryota > Metazoa > Chordata > Ceratodontiformes > Protopteridae > Protopterus > Protopterus annectens. The sequence goes on from NC_056744.1 coordinate 289,126,854, forward strand.
AGAAAATTACCCTCTTGAGAGAGAGAGAGAGCATTACAACAGAAGAAACTGTTCTAATGACAACATTTTAGCGTACTGAGAAATTGAGAAAGTAAAGCTTGGTCATTTTGGCAAGCACAGCTAATTCATGGAGCTACTCTTCTTTGAAAATGTATTAAGAATAGTCTGAAATTAAATAATTTTGTAAAACTTTCTGAGCTTGACATAACAAAGATATGAGCATTTGTATAAAGATTTCAGGCATAATTTATGATGTGAATTATATAACTTTAAAGGAAGTATAGAGAATTTTGTTTTAAAGGATTGAAGCAAGGTACTCATTTTAATTTCTTCAAGTCCTTTGGGCTTCTAATATCATGATGAGAATGGACTCCATTCCTAATCAAAGTATGATTAAAGTTCACAAAATTAGTATTGTTTCAGTCTTTGATGTTAGCCAAAAGTGCTCTTCACAGCACCTGCATTGTGCACAGAAATAACTCCTTCAGCAGTTCATACAGAGTTACATGTATTGGTAACATATCTAAATAATAAAAAAACAATGTGGAATCACAACAACACTTTAATATAAAGCTTCTGGACATAATCTTTCATCAGTACAACACTTCAAATTAAGAACTCATATAAATATAAAATACAAAAGTCACATGATAACACACAGCCAATAACATCTAAAAACCTATTAACATTAAAATGATCTTAAACACATTTATTTAAATGTTCAGATAGGTTTAATAGAAATCATTCTATTTATGCCAGGGCCATGATCAGCATTCAAGTGTAATATCCATTCATATTCCCTCAATTCTAACTTGACCACCACTGACATCCTTCAATACAACCTCCAAAACCCTAAACGTAAAAACATGATGTTCCTCATTTTTTTTAAATGTTGAACAGTGGCATTAGTCATACTCCCCCTTCAAATTTCTGATCTGTGTTTCACCTTCCTCTCCCTTAACCTTCTGTTTGACTTACTGACATAAAAGTCAGGAAAAATTTTACAAGTTGCCAAATAAACAATATTACTAGTATTACAATTTGCATAGCAATTTAATACATATCTTCTGTTTGTAGTAGGATGAATAAAATATTTTTCTTTTATTTATAATCTCACATACCAAACAATTATAGCAAAGGACAGTCTCTTGCTTAATAGATATTAGGTTCATAATATTACTTTTTCATACTGCTGAAAGTCTTTATAACAAAGACGCTTCTTAAGATTAGAACAATTTTTATAAGTAAATTTCGGAATGTTATTGATGTACAGTCAGTTCAGGAAGACATAGTAAAATGCACCAATTTTTATGTATAACATTTTCTATATCTCTTCTGCATATATTATACCTTGTGACATAATACAATTTATCATTTACCTTATTTTTACTGGTATGGTGGGGCGAATTCATAGAACTAAAATATGGTTTTGCTATGCTATTCCTTTCACTAAGAACTTCATTATAAAACTTTTCCAAAAGAGGCTTATCATAACCTCTATCAATAAACTCTTCCATTATATTACACATTTGGGTATAGCAGAGGTCATCATTTGTATTCAATTGGCTGACTCTACTAAATTGTGCTTTCACAATGCTATTAAAAATAAATTGATCATGCATGCTTCCTCTATTAAGGTACTTATTTTTATGTAGTGGTTTCCTATATACAGTATTAACATATCTAAATAAGACTGTAAATTTCCTTTGTATAAGACCCGATGCTCCTACTACTATTGACCCTACTTCCAAATTGCTTTCTTTTCTGCCTGCACTTCCTGGTATTTCATGACTTTGTATCTCTCTGTACTGAAGACACTCTAATAACTGGGTGTAGCAATTTTAATGATTAATGCTATTTTAGTCCTTTTTTTCACAGACTACTATATCTGATTTACTTGCATCCATTTTTTATTTTGTTGGCAATGAGTAATCTCATGTGATATCAACTTCATCATTCTCTATAACACTTTGTGGCCCATGTTTCCAATGCTTTTCAGCTACTTCATTATTTTAATTTTTGCACAATCCCCAATGCAACAGAATTGCTACATTATTATGCCTTTCAGTATACAGGTCCTCTGCCATTAGTGTATCACAACCAGCAACAAGATGTGTGAATGTTTCCACTTCTATTTTACAGACCCACATCTGTCTGTTTTAACCACATATTCAATAGACTTTGTAATCCAATGTGTATGTAGTCCACTGTCTTGGTCTGCTAATATTAACTTTCAACTTTTTTTTATTTTATTTATTTTTTATTTTACATTTGTTGACCAGGCTAGTCCAACTGGATATATGTCCATTTTCAGTAGAGGCCCGGGGAGAAAAGCTCCGCTTTTAAACTAGATAAAATTAAGACAATACAAAAAAAAAAACACAATACAAAAAAGGATACATGCAATATTTAAAGTAAATAAGAATTTCCCCATCAGCTTAGGTTATATAGAAACTAAAAATAAACAGATTGTGAGTAGTAGGTTAATAAGGTAGAATGCAGTATTATGACCAAGAGAAAGGGATAGATCATTCAATATTAGTATAAAGGGTAAGAATGTGTCTTTGAAATGCTATAAAAAGGTTATGAAAGGTGAAAAAAATGTAATGTAAGGTGTAAAACACAGGGTAGATGGTGAAATTTTAGAGGACAGGCAAGTAGGAGAAAAATCTGGAGGGTAAGTACAAGAGGAAGTAATTATAGTCAAAGTGGAAGAAATAGAAAGGTTTATGTATGAGGTGGGAAGATAAGAGTTCACAGAGGAATGAATAAGTAGTAAGGAGCATGCCCAGTGATAGCATGTTGGGAATAAGATACTAGGATGGGGAAGAGTGAGGAATTGCTGTTATACTTCAAAGTGGGTAAGGAGGAGAGATATAGAAAAGGTCATGGTGGGGGGTCGGGTTAGTCTGGGTTAGTACAAGGACAAAGCCATTGTGATTTTAAGTGAATTTTTAGTTGATTTTTAAAGAGAGGTAATGATGAAAGAGATGTAAGATTAGTGGGAAGTATGTTCCAAACCTTCCCCACAGAATTAGAGAAAAGAGAATCACCTGCTCTGTTGTGGGATTTCAGGGTGGTAACCAGTAGTTTATTTGCTGAGCGAAGGTTAGAAAGGTTTGTGTAGGGGGAGATAAGGCTGCTGAGAATAGGAGTCTTACTAGGTTGATATAGTATTGTATGAGTAATGGAGAGTTTTTGAAATTTTAGCTGGTTATTTAGTTCAAGACATCCTAGAAGTATTAGGTTTAGACAGTGATGTGTTCTAAATGAGGTCCCAGTAGCAAACCTGGCAATATTGTTATACGAAGTAGACAGTTTGTTTAGGTTGCTTTTGGAAAGATTCATATAAACTGGTGAGGCATAGAAGAGGGTGGAGATCAGATGGGTCTGGGCAATAGTAGTTCTGGCTTCTGGTGTAAGAAAAGGTTTTATTCTATATAAGGATCCAAGTTTTCTGTTTTCAGTTTTGATGGTGGCATTAATATGAGTGTCAAAGTTGAGGTTGTGGTCAATCAATACACCTAAGAGTTTTGTAGTTGGGTCAGGAGCTATGATTGTACCATCAATGGAGGTAATAGAGAAATCTAGTGGGGTGGATTTGTTAGTTGGAGTAAATAGTAATAGCTGTTTTTTTTTGGCATTAAGGAGGAGATGATGTTGTTGGAACCAGTTTTCAACATGTTTGAATACTGATTGGGTGATGGCCTGGAGTTCAGATAAGGTGGTTGCTTTACAAATCAAAGTGGAGTCATCTGCGTATTGTATGCAGGTAGGTAGAGGTAGATTAGTAGAAAGGTCGTTAATGAATATGGAGAATAGTAGAGGTCCCAGTATAGAGCCCTGTGGGACACCAAGGGTAACAGGGAGATGTTTGGATAGGTTATTATCCCAAAGGACAGCTTGCTGTCTATTGTGCATATAGGACTTGAACCACTGTAATGCCTGTGTGTCAAGTGAGAACGAGGTGAGTGTATTGAGTAATAATTGATGGCTGACCATATCAAAAGCTTTTGAGAGCTCAATGAATAGTGCAGAGGAGAGCATGCTATTGTTACAATGTTTATTAATACAATCTGTAAAGGATAGGAAAGCAGTAGTGGTACTGTTGAATGGTCTAAAACCATGTTGACAGTCAGCTAGGAGGTTATATTGGAGAATGTGGTCAAGAATTTGTTGGTGGATACATTTCTCCATAATTTTGGCTAGTGGTGATAGTAGGGCTATGGGCCGGAAGTTTTGGTTTAAATTTACCTCTCCTTAACCATTTCTGCATCAGATCCTGATCAACATGAGGTTATTCTGGGAGTTTCTGTACTTGCAACTATATTTATGCTGTTTGCATATTTCTTGCATTCACTTCTGATCCTTCCCTTTATATTCATTCTTTTGTTTTTTGGCACTTTCATCTGGTGCCTAATTTTTGTCTACTTCTGGTTTGGTTTCCCTTCTTGCTTGACACTGATATACCTCTGCTAAACTAAGCAGCTTAGCCATCTTAGATTTATTCTCTTCATGATTCAAAACTTTCTCTATGTTTGGCTCTGGGGAGGAGGTCAGCAGATATGCATGCAGTCATACAACTGCTGATCTATGCATGTAATCAATTTTGAGGTGGCCCATACCTCATTCAAAATGAGGGATATATAATATTGGCATACACTGATTTTTATATATCATTTAATAAGTGTGAAGCATTTTTCTTGTTTTCCTGTCCAACTGACCCAATACCTGTTTGGGGCCAGTCAATCACCCCAAAACTGTAAGTTAGAACAGGAAGAGCAAATTGGTTTATAGCTTGGAATTTGTTCCTTGATGTCAGTGCTGTTTTCAGTATTAATTTTAGTCATCTAAGATATTCCTTACTGAGTTTTGTTTGCATTTCTTCTTGTATTATTGCCAATCCTTCATCAATTCCCAAATATATATACACCCCCTCCTGCTCAAGCATCTTTATATCACATTCCTATCCCAGACAAATATTTTCTTGATGGTGCAGCTTTCCAGCTTTAAAGGTTGCTTTTGCACATTTACCAACACCAAATGACATTCTAATATCATCTCAGAATGTTTTGACCACTTGCAGGTGTACTTTCACCTCCTCGTCTGATGAACTGTACACTTCAAAATCATCCTCAAAAAGAAGATGAAAAATCTTTATACTTTGGTGCTCTCTGGGAGCCAAATTGTAACCATGACCTAATCTGTTAGGTAGATAGCTTAATAGATTAGGGGCAAGACAAAAGAGCAGAGGTGACAAAGAGTCCCTTTGAATTTTTATCCCTAGGAAGATAATTTGTTCTTTATCGTGGCTTAGGTGCAAAGTGGTTTGCCACTGTTTTATGGTCACTGTAATGTAGCTGATCAATGTATGATGCATCTTCTACATCTGTAAGCACTCATTTATCCATTAATGTGGGATGCTGTCAAATGTTTTTTGTAATCTATCCATGTCATGGTTAGATTCTTCCCCTTTTTACAATTCTCCATTATGACCTTATTTAACAACAAATAATCATTAGTTCCATATGACTTTCTTTCATTACCCTTTTATTCTGTTGCTATGATTGAGTTTTTTCTAAATGACTATAAACTCTATCAGCATCAGTTACAGTATATAGTTTATAAATTGTCAGAAGGCAAGTTATTAATCTATAGTTTTTAGAATAGCTTGCAGTTTCACTCTTAAAAAGGATTATTATTTTTCCTGTTGTTGACCAGGTTGGTGTCTGTTTGGAGTGTGCATATATGTTGTTCTTACTCAGGGCTAAATCTTCATGTAAAGACATTAACACTTTAGCCATAAGCTAGATATTGCATTTGGGCCTAGTGTTTCCATTTAGGAGCTTTTCTTAATTTTGTTTCAATTTCTCTGGCCGTTATTTCATCCCATTTTGTATCCTGTACATTTCAACTTCTTACTGTTTCTTTTACTTCTTCTATCCACTAGGCATCTTTGTTATGTTCCACAGGGTCTTCATAGATTTTCTCCAAAATGTGTCTGTTTTCTTTTTTGGTGGCGTTTCTATTCCTTTTGTTTTGATTCCCAATTCCTCATAACATTTTTGGGTCATCAATGAATTGCTTGTTTTTTAACTTTCCTTCATATTTACTTGCATATCTTCTAAGTTTTTCTGTCTGTGCTAATATCCTTAGTTTATTTTTTTGACTAGATATGAGAAATCCTGATCTGTTCTAATACTGTGCATTGCTTTTATCACATCTGTCTTTCTGAGTATTTTTGTTGATCTGTTCCCTCTTCTATACTCCTCTAACAGTGACTCTTCTTGTCTTAACTGCTTAATAATTTTCACTGTTTGATACTTCCATCATTCCTTTTTTTTCCTTTCCCTTATTGACCTGCATTTTTGTGGTAAGACTTTATCTGTTATTAATTTAGCTGCACAGTAATATATCATATTTACTTATATCACATGAATTTCTGTTAATAGCCTTGATTACTGTGTTCATTTGTTTTATAAAATTTCTAACATTTTGGATGTTATTGTCTTTCTTTAATCTATTTCTTTCATCGAGCTTAATTATCCATCACTATTAAATCAAGCAGCTCTTCCCTTACTTCTCTTTTTTTCTAAACTGAGGCCACATTCTGTATTCTCTGTTTCCTGCAGGCACTCTACAGAAAGTTCCAGAACATCTTCCTGTGACATATTGTCTTCAAGCTGCATCCTGCATCATCCATTGCTGTTTCAAATGGAAACTCACTGGCCTATCACTCCATAACACTGACTGCATCAAAGATGCCACTGTTTCCTGCTCCTTCTCTTGTTGTGCACCTCCAGCTGAACTTTTGTACTTCTTCGTACTGAAGACTCCAGAGTATCTTCATGTGATAACTGATCAGATGCTTTCTGGTTCAGCTGTTTATAACTTGAAGAATCATTGTTCCATCATGCTGTGAGGTTACCAGAGATGGATTTTCTACACCAAAGTTTTCACTTGGCAGGTAAACCATAACTTCAATTTCCATATTAAGTCTCTTTTTCTTTCCCATGTCCATATTTCTTTTTCAGATACCTCCCACTCCACCTGTTTCTCTTTAGTTTGGGGACTCATTGCTCCATCATATCCTTCACTTTGGAGATATTCCATAAATTCATCTTCTATTTGTTTTATTAATCTTCTGTTCTATATTCCCCCTTTGTGATATTATTTTTTATATTTTGAAATTTTCCATATCTGGCTGCCCTGCCTGTATTTCTCTTCAATTATCTTTGAAGCTGTTTTTTTTTTTTTTGTATTGATTTGTTTGGCTTTCTCCGTTGCATAAATATTTCACCATATCAGATCTCTCTTTCTCTCATATGTCCATGTTTCTTTTTTACACCTTTTAAAAATCTCTAGATTTTGTTCTTTATATTTTTGCACTTCCTCAGTCACTTCTTTTTCCAAATAAACAGGGTTTCTTGGTCTATGTAATGGTTTTTACTGATCTGTTGTATTAATGAACACAAATATGCATTTAAAGCTTTTGACAGTTTTTCTTGATATTTTTTTTTTCTTTTCTCTAATTGTGCTCTTCACCTTTTTGAATATCTTTCATCTTGAAATTCTGGGCTTCTTACATAGTAGTAACAATACATAATTTCTTCCTTATCATCAATAGTCCAGTCTATCATCTCTATGGCTCTTTTATGGCTTATCAGTTTTTGTGTTTTTGTGGACTACTATTTCCTTCTACAAGGTGGGGGGATCTTCCCCCCTGAACCCTGACTTAACCCATTGTAGGAATGTTTCTGTGTCTTGAGGATTCTACACTGTCATTTTATCCGGTCCTTTCACCTGTGCACATACCAGGATTTGGGCACTTTTTTAGCCTGGGTCTTGTGCAGCCAGCTGTCTTTTTTTTATTTTTTAACTTACTTCTGTCTATGATATACATCTATCCATCAACAGCGACAGTCATCTACAGCCAAGGTTCACACTGCCTAGTGGCTAGCCCTGCCAAGGTACTTCTTCAACAGCATACACTCACATGTGCACTCACATTTATGGCCAATTTAGAATGTCTGAGCCACCTACTGTATATCTTCCATGATACATGTTATATAAAATACCGTCTATATATCAGTGTCATCTTGGTGTGATTTTGGAAAAACAGGGTCCACCTCATGAAGGTACTCACCAAGACTTCAGGATGAGTTCAGTTCCAACAATACTATTATCCTTTGCTTGCTGATTTTTTTCATCTCTCTCCAGTTGGATCAATAGAGAAATTTGTCATAAAGGATTGAGACAAGATACAACATATCATTTGCTGTTTAAAACAAATTGCTTCAGAAAAAAGAATACGTAGGCTGGATGCTTTGGGTGTGTTATGACACTTCAACACATGTTACTCATGCTGTGAGTTTTGAAACTTCCCCAAACTTTAACTGCAAAGTTGTGGTACTTCATTTACACTCAGCCAAAAATCTATAAACTGTCACAAACATGGTGCTACTGAAAACAAACCATGCTTTTCAATTGTGTGGTTAAAACATTTACACTCTTGTATCCAGCTCACTTCTATTGTACTTTTCTACAAAAGATACCAAACTTATTGACCCCCACTATTAGAGAAAGTCAGAAAGTAGTGGTTAGGATTTTATGCAAATATCCTTCAAAGATATCTGGGATAGACATATAGATAGATAGATAGATAGATAGATAGATAGATAGATAGATAGATAGATAGATAGATAGACAGATAGATAGATAGATGGATGTGT